>NC_079876.1:25178327-25453327 GCF_029227915.1 Hydractinia symbiolongicarpus
CAACAACACAACAACAATAACAACAAACAACAACAACAGCAACGTGCATATCACAAAAAACCTTAAGGTCCATTCCACCACTAGAAATCAAAAACGAATTTCTTACCAAGAATATTTGTGTACAAATGCTGACTTTTCGATTTAACAAAAGTCTTATCGTCGTCTTTCTTATCCGGGCATGACTCCATGTTATAACACACTAAAGGTGGGTTAAGCAAGACAACATCGTCATCAGCCACATCTTCAATACACTGAGATGCTTGCAGTTCGAAATTATCAGCACATGTAGCCGTCTCATCAACTCTTTCGTTGTTCTAAAAGTGAGAATGCAGTTTGAGATTACACGTGAACAGTTTTCTATACGAATAGTCTCCTTCGTTACAGTATTCTTCAAATATTTCTCTCGTTTATTCTTACTATGTTCCTACCATGACTGCAGCCTGGCATGCAACATTATCATTATTAAAATATTCTTTAGGACATTTGGTAGCTAATTAAAAAACAGTGCCTTAAGGGAATTAAATTTTGTAAAACTGCAATGTTATCACAAACTGCAATGTTATCACAATCTGCAATGTTATCACAATCTGCAATGTTATCACAAACTGCAATGTTATCACAAACTGCAATGTTATGACGATCTGCAATGTTATCACAAACTGCAATGTTATGAAAATCTGCAATGTTATCACAAACTGTAATGTTATCGCAATCTGCAATGTTATCACAATCTGCCATGTTATCACAAACTGCAATGTTATCACAAACTGCAATGTTATCACAATCTGCAATGTTATCATAATCTGCAATGTTATCACAAACTGCAATGTTATCACAAACTGCAATGTTATCACAATCTGCAATGTTATCACAATCTGCAATGTTATCACAAACTGCAATGTTATCACAAACTGCAATGTTATCACAATCTGCAATGTTATCACAAACTGCAATGTTATCACAAACTGCAATGTTATCACAATCTGCAATGTTATTACAATCTGCAATGTTATCACAATCTGCAATGTTATCACAATCTGCAATGTTATCACAAACTGCAGTGTTATCACAATCTGCAATGTTATCACAAACTTCAATGTTATCATAATCTGCAATGTTATCACAAACTTCAATGTTATCACAAACTGCAATGTTATCACAAGCTGCAATGTTATGACAAACTGCAATGTTATGACAAACTGCAATGTTATGACAAACTGGTAACACTAGTCACTCTTACATGTAGAATAAAAGGCTGAGACTGAGCTTATTCTCAGGATATTCTTAATTTTTAAGGAAATTTTAGCTGCAAGCGTGTGTTACAGAAGAAATACGACCAGCGAGACGAATTACCTTTGGTTTTACATGTTCATACTTTGCTACTACGACACCATTCTCAATATGTTTGACTTTATTGAACGTATCCTGCGCAAAACTGCTGTTGTGATTTTTACTGAACTTGAACATGTTGACAAGTCCAAACAGTTCTCCATGGTATCTCTTGTCTCCTGCCACACCCTCGAAATATCTTCTCTCGGTCGACGTTTCAATAGCCGTGTTGGCTAATTGCTAAACGAAATATAGAAAACTATAGCAAATTACTATAGCAGAATGCTATAGAAAAATACTATAGCATAATGCTACAGTTAAATAATATAGCAGAACACTTTAACAGAACACTATACCAGAAGACTATCGCAGAATACTTTAACAAAGTTCTATACTATAACACTATGGCAGAATTATAGCAAAATACTATAGAAGAATTCTACAGCCCTACACCACAGAAAAATATTATGACAGAATACTATATATTATATTCTTCAAACTACACATTATCGACAGAAATAAGATGTACATTGAATTGCTCTAACTTGCCTTTCACATAACACGGTTTCAGATCAGATGGCAGCGAATGGGCTAACAACTCTACATTTTTATGACTGGGAGTGAGGACTTGAACCTGGAACCTTATGATTACAAATACACCACCACTACACCGTATCTGCTATTTTGATATGTTCTCAAACAAACAGGCAAAGAAATGAAAAAAACCGACAATCGCAAAAAGATAAATTTTACCTGTTTATATATTTGTCTTAGATACATATTTTCCTCAATCGTTCCAACCGATATAAACCGATAAACACGCACATCCCGCTGTTGTCCGATACGATAGGCACGATCCTGTGCTTGTTGGTCGTGTGTTGGATTCCACATCGGGTCGAATATAATAACAAAGCTTGCTCCAGTAAAATTTAAACCAAGTGAGCCGGCACTAGAACGCAAAAGATATATTTAAAGGTGTCTTTAATCTTGGGTATTCACATCAGAATTTTTATCTAAAAATGTTGGTTAAGCGAATTTTTTCCAACTCATCGAAACAAATAAATGGATCTTACGTTGTCGATAGAAGACAAATAAATATGGTAGGATCACTGTTAAATTCTTTCATGATCACAACACGTTCAGCGGCATGTGTTTTTCCGTCCAATCTTCTGTAAATAAATCCCCTACTCATAACATATGCTTCCAGAATGTCTAAAAGCTATAAAATTAGTTGTTTATAGAATACACAACTCTCACCAAGCTGTAACTCCGAGCATAATATAAGGCAAGTGATTTTCGCGGTTTCGCGATCGGATTAAAAAAACCGCGAAATTAAAATGCCGCGAAAAACACATTTTTGGCTAACTGCGAAATTAAAATGCACCAAAAAACCCTATTTTTTAGGACCAATGAAAAAAATAGATGATCAAAGCAAAAAAACCTGAATCGCGATATTAAAATGTCGCGAAATCCATGTTTTTCCTTAGCCTGCGAAATTAAAGCGCCGCGAATTTCTTAATTATATTTTAATCGCAAAATTAAAATGCCGAGAAAATTCAATTTTGCCAAAAAAATGCGAAAACTTCCTGCCGCGAAATTTTTTTCCCTTTAAGTACTAAATAGGTTGGAATTTCGAACAATACACACGCACGCATAACACGCACTTCGAACTTGCGATAGCTCATTTTTACATTTCCACAGCGAACTTATAATCTAAAGTTGTTTAGCTAGATCCAAAATCTTTATTAATTTTTTCAATATTTCGGTCCTTTCGGGACGTAACGCGGATTGTTTCGCAAGATATGTAAAAAGTGCAGCTAGCGCATTTTCGAAGTTCTTAACATTGCATACACACCTATCGAAAAGGAACTTTTAAAATCCGCAGAGTAATGGCCAAGTAATATTTTGTTGTTTAACAAAAATCATGTCCAATGTTGCGGACGTGTACGTTACACGTATTTTTATCAATACCTATTTTATGAGCAACTGCACTAAATATGCAAGGTTTCTAAGCAACCTTACTATAAAATATGCAAGGTTGACTTAAAGTAACCAAAATAAGCAATTTTCAAAATTGGTAAAATTTGTGCTAATCAACTGTTAAACATTTTTAGTCCAAATTTAATATCTAGTGCATTTCGGATTTAATTAGAATAAATGTCCAAAATTTTGTCGCATGGAAATGTTTGTAATAATTTTGATACGCACTAGCCTCAGAGCTAGAGACATTCAAACATCAGTACAATAAAAATTAAAAGTAAATGTAAAAACTTAAAAGAGTAAACTTGTTTCTTCTTACTGTGGTAGAGTGAGAAAACAGTAGTATTTTATCTCTCGTCTTCTGCAACACGTTCAACAACTTCTGTAAAACACTCATCTTGCCACAAAACACAGGATCAGACATCCCCGCAAAGTTCGGATTCTTGTACAAATTTTCCAAAATGGGAAAGTCTTTGAAGAATTCTTCACAAAGTTGCTTAGACTGCAAAAAAAGAAAAAAAAACAAAAAAACTGAGATAATTAGTGCAAATTTTGGGTACCGTATTACTTTGAATAAACACTCTGATTAAACGCCCCTCTCCCCTTAATGATTAAACAAACGTAATAATAAACGCCTTGTCTAACAAACGCCCCTGTTTATTTGTACCATTACAGTATTTCTAAAAAAATTATCAATCGAAATGTCCTGGATTTCAGAACTAACGACAAGCGCCCTTCTTTTGCGTAGGTTAATAGTTAATATTGTAAAAAAATAGCAGGAAAGATGTGCTAATATTGTTTTTTCTAATTCCAGCCAAAATTATTTATACTTTCCCAATAAGATTTTTTTTTCTTTGAAATTCAACCAAATCCGCTATCTTTCAATTCACTAACTTTTTCTACCTAAGGAACAAGGAAGCGACAGGCAAAGGGCCAGTTGTGTATGCAAACATTCGTAAATATGAATAAAAAACTAGTATTACTGAGGCAGAATCAGTTAGAAATATGATCTCACCAAACTCTTTTGTGTTTCACTTTGATTATGATGAGGAAGTAACAACGCCGCATGATTTGAAATTTTTAACAACAACTGCAAGTGCCTAAACATTTCTTTTCGTTTTTCGAAATACTAAAATAGAAAATTTGACACATATTTAACCCTTTACTGGGAAAGGACGCCATATGGCATTCGCAGGGATAGTAGGGGCGAATTACCCTGTAGTGTCATTGCGCACAATTAAATGTGTGGGATATAAAGTGGCTTTCCAACGTGATAACTCTTTTAATGTGATTTTGGAATGCGTGAATATTCACATAAGATAACTCGATTTATCTTAAGATAACAACTTATCAGAGAAATATTTTAATATTTTTTTATTGAAAGTAACACTAACGACTGTGCTGCCTTTGATGTTAGCGCTACCCTAAGCTAACTAAAGTTATCTTAAGATTGCGAGAAGACTAGAGATTTCTAAATTTCTAAAAACGCGCTTTAGAATTAAGCACGCGGGAAGTATGGAATATTGCCCAACTTGGTTAATTATTTGAAGAATTACCGATACTTGGTGTTTATGTCTAGACGCTAACAACAAAACTCTTGGCTTAGTAGTAAGTACCTGCGACACAAGAAAAAAAAAGGTAATGAAAGTAACTGCCTTATAGGTCATACCTTCAAACAACATTGTCTAGCTTAAAAACATACAGGTCATAGTTTAAGGCAACATTATCTAGCCTAAAACATATAGGTCATGCCTTTAAACAACATTGTCTAGCTTGTAATCCACTTTCACATCGACATACTTCATCGATCCCTAACAACATTTTAACTTTCGGTAACTTCAACACAGCTTCGTATATTGAAACTTGAAGATCAGACAACGAACAAAATACAATCTTCTCATCTAAGAAAATGAAAAAAACGTATGTATTTCCGCAATTATTATTTTAGTTGGTTTTTTATGTGATGCAATACGTAAACAAAAAGTCACCATAAGTGTACAGTAATTTTGGGAAACAATTTCATCCATTTGATAAATGGAAATTAGAATACGAGAATTCTTAAGTCCCCCACCTAATATATGGTAAAAAAAAACGGGACAAAATATCGAAGGATCAAACCTTTGGCGGGTAATTGATCTTGGATCATATCTTTCGTCCGTCTCATTAACCACTGGTTGTGAAGCAAGACTAATTCTTGCTGTCCTAGAAACAAACAACAAAATGGTAGCTTTAGCAATCAATGTGTGAGATATCAGTAAAAAAGCTAGAAAGCAAGCAGGTTAGTGTAGATATGAAAAACAACTTTATTCACAAAAATATTAGATCAAATAACACAATCTGTAATAGGTATATACTTTGGTTTTTTAAACACGTCATTCCGTGATGCGCGGTACATGGCGGCATGTTTAATACTTTTTGCACGGCAGACGAAACTGAAAATTATTAACACGACTGATGTCATACTAAGAGCATGAAATGTACTTTCAACTTTGAAGAAGTCTAAAAACTTTTATTTTCTTTCCCTAAGAAAGAACCTCAATTCATTAGACTGAAATTGTAAATATTTTTTACTTGAAAAAAAATTATTTAACCTACTTTTTCTAGCAGTTGCCAGTTCTCGTTTCGTAGCATTAAAACGTTGACCCAAATTTATTGTGCGTGCAAATTTTTCATCGAATTCATCCAACGTACCAAGACAACCTGGATTGGCCCAATCTAACAAACACCTAAGAAACGCATCAAACATCGCATACTCTCTCAAAGTAAACAAGCAATTCAAAAAAAGATTTCCTTCCTGTCTTCAAAATCAACTGCTGTTTTCTTGGATTCTAAGAAAATATTACAACTTTTTGAATTTGACCAAATAAAGTATAATTTCCCTAATTTGAATCAAGCAATAAAATCTATGCGAAAAACAAACTAGATGCGTGTCTTATATGTACAATATATGACGAAAGAAAACAAAAAATATAGGTGCTGGCTCTACACAACAGCAGAATCAAACATTTGGAGATAAAAAATGATTTTCTCGAATCTCTGGACTTATTTCTGTTTCCACATGACGCTTTTAGTTTTTTTTCTGACTTCGTCATAAAATTTCCAGGATTTTTTTTTTGACCACTAAGATTCATGATGTATCAAACATACAGGTAACATACCAAAATTCTTTCAAACTATTCTGCAGTGGCGTTCCGGTGAGACCGATTCGACACGACGTATTCAGCTGTTTCGCCGCCTTAGTTACAAGTGCCGTTGTTTCTTTTATACGATGTGCTTCATCGAATATCACTGCTGACCATTTTATCATGCAAAGTGTTTCCTAAAATATTAGTTTGATGTGCGTAAATTTTTAAGGGTAATAAGATAGACGTGACGACAAGCCGACGATAGACTTGACGACAAATCAACGGCAGACGTGACAACAAACCGACGATAAACTTGATAACAAGCCCATAATAGACTGGACGACAAGATAACGATAGACTTGACGACAAATCAACGATAGACGTGACAACAAGTCGACGATAGACTTGACGACAAGTTGACGATAGACTTAACGACAAGCTGACGATAAACTTGACGAAAAACTGACGATAAACTTAAAGACTAGCTGACCATAGACTTGGCCACAACCTGACGATAGACTTAACGACAAGCTGACGATAGACTTGACGACAAGCTGACGATAGACTTGACGACAAGCCGACGATAGACTTGGCCACAAGCTGAGAGAGGCTTGACGACAAATGAACGATATACGAAACAACATGTCGACAAGCTAACGATAGAATTTGACGACAGGCCCACAATAGACTGGAAGAAAACCTGACGATTGACTTGACGAAAAGGCCGACGAAAGACTAGAAAACAACCTGACGACAGATATGATGACAAGGCGACAATTGACTAACGACAAGCCGACGACTCCACAACCATATGCATTAGGTTTTCACACTAGTTACATCGTTGGCAAGAAAAGCACGTAAAAATCAAAATAAATTTACGAAAAACTTCTTACGATATAGATTCTCATCGTTTCGTGCGTAGTTAACACAACTTCAAGTTTGCCTTGCTCAACCAGATCAATAACTTCATCTTTACTCTTTCTGTGAAATTTACCCGTTTTGAAATACCCCCATGTGCTTAACTCGTCTAACCAGTTATATAACACTGAAGTAGGTGCAACAACCAGAAATATATAGTTTGGCATCTAAAAAAAATAAATTGTAGTTGTCAAGTTATTCTAGGCCGTGAAATAAAGGCAGAGATAGAAATTAGCTATTAAAGCGGATTTTCCGTTAGAGATATGGTATAACTTGTAATACTGGTAAATAGCATGATACGCATTTTTCAGGCTTAAAAGGCTCAAGAGAAACGTTCGGTCACGTAAACTTAGTAAGCATTCTCTTACATAGTTTCTACGAGTTTTCTGGCAGAGCTTAAAAATTCGATTTTATTTATGGAATTAAATTGGGTTAGAGAGCGAAAAATATTTTCTAACAAAAAAAAAAAATTAAATAAGTGAGGTGTAATTGCAGAAAACAGCGTAGTCATAGTGCAGGACATTATTACCTGGGTTCTCATTTTTTTTATAGCGTTCTCAAAATTAAGAAAATTGGAAGACTTTTGCTAAACATTTCCCGACAATTTTCGAGATTTTCAAAATTCGATTTGATGAGACATTAAAGGCAATGTGATGGGAAGAACGAATTATTGCTAAACCCATGCAGATTTCATATTCACTTTTTTTAAAATAATAAAAGGGTAAAAAATACATGTAAAGGTTTGTAAAACTCAAAAGTTAAAAAAATCTCTTTTTAGGGTTTTGAGGAGACTTTTGAGAAGAATTCAGTAGAGGTGGCACATATAACGCACACTAGCAAAAATATATCTATTTCAGAACTTTACCAAGGCTACTCAAGCACTCTTAACAAAGGTGCCAATCTCAGCTTTTCAGCAATAAAAAGTTTGCAGTTTCCTAGCAGCAAACTTTTTTGGGACAGATATTTCGGGACGTTTTACAGTTGTACCGAGAAACTTTGTAAATTTCATGACTTTTACAATTATTTAGTTTTAAACGTTGAATGCAAAAATAAATTGGTATTAAACCTTCTTTGAGTCCGCTTCCTTATAACCAGTTTTCTTTAACACAGCTGCAAACAAAGAGATGACCTAAACAAAATGTAAAACTTCTTATACTCGTAAGAATAAAAAAAAAGTATTAGGATTTTCGAATATTTTTAAAAAATATTTTTTAGTGCTCATTTTTTTGTATATTCATTAGTAATATATTTTGGATACAAGAATCTAATAAATAAACAAATTTAGAGCATTAACCGTCACAAACCTGAATTGTCTTCCCCAGTCCCATATCATCAGCAAGAATACATCCATTGTTTTCTTTGAAATGTTGCCATAGAAACATAACACCGTCTCTCTGATACTCTCTCAGGTATTGGTTTATTGATGCAGGAACCTAAGAAAAAAAAGGGAAAACAGAGACATCATTTTGCATGTATTAAAATTGTGCGATATATAGTGGAGATGTGCAATATATAGTGAAGATGTGCAATATATAGTGGGGATGTACAATACATAGTGAAAATGTGCAATACATAGTGGAGATGTGCAAAATATAGTGGAGGTGTGCAATAAATAGTTGAGATGCGAAATAAATAGTGGAAATGCGCAATAAATAATGAAGATGGGCAATAAAAAGCGGAGATGTAATAATTACCAAAAAAAATATCAAAGTTTACTTAAACATTTTTACACTTACAACATGGTTTGAGAGAACAGATTTACAAGTAAGTGACGAAGCATGAATGCAGTAAACAAAGTGGACACAGATTTAAAAGTTCGTAATTTAAGGGGTTTTAAGTAGAATTAAGGAGGCTTTTGAGTCAAATTTTTGGGGAAAACAATAAAACAAAGTATAAAAGCCACTTAATAATATACATTTTGCTAAGATTTTAGGAGGAAATAAAGTTACTACTCATCAAGCCTTTTCTTGTTTTAATGTCAGAAAAGCTGTTCATTTCGAATTAAAGTGATTATAAATTAATTCTACCATCCTGTTGCAAGATAAAAATATGCTCAATTTTTTTTATCACATAATATTTGATGTCATCATAAATAGATTTTAGGAGAAACGTGAGCCTAAATTTTAGGATATGTAGAAGATTCTAAAATGGTCTCTATTTTTTTGGGTTACTTAGGAGATTTTAGGTGTGGAATGCTGGTAAAAATAAACGATATGGCTCCACAAGTGACAATTGAACATATGAAATAAATGGAAAATGTGATTTGTATAATGGTAGAAGAATCGTCATTCTGTTGTTCATGATGCTTATTTATATACGCTCAAATAAAAATGACGCAAAAAATAAATTTTGTAACAAGATAGTAAACACGAAGGAAAAGTAAGAACACAGAACCAAATGTTTTATTGACTGACCATAAAATCACCATCAAGAATAAATGTGGTCTTGGGAGAAGTTGGTTCAACGGTCAATGATGGCTTCTGCACAGCAAATTCATCTGCATCTAATAACATAAATTTTTTCAGTTCAGGGCTTGATAAAACCAATTATAACATATTAAATATTTTAAATTTACCTTTAATGGTATTTTGTTTTCTTGGACTTTTAACTCTTTTAACAGCTTGTTTCTTCAGTTTGAATAATTTATATCTTTTAAAACCGTTGCCTGAGTCAAAAAATGTAAATTGAATGTGAAAAAAAGCAAAATATAATTTGCCACTAAAACGTCATAGCCTTCATAATTCAAGTAGAAATTTTTAACAAAAACTCATGTTTTCGCAAATTGTAAACAAACATTCTCACAACAAAAGATAATTTTAATTTTTATTTACCATTTTCGTCTTCATCACTGGAATCTGCATAATATTTCCTAAAAGGTAAATTGTTAGGACCTACATTTTGAAACTAGATAAAAAGATTCCAGAATTGCATACACTCTTATTACAGTGCAACATCGATATTCAGGATGTTAAAAAAGTTACTTTTTTATAACCCATAATTAAAGCTCAAAAATATTTTTCTAACCATTTCAATCTGTATACTGTATACTTTGTACTCCTTCTGTTTTATTGCATGCAAAATTGTAAGTATCGTCCTCATATGGTTCACCTAATACAATTAAGTTGTTACAGGCATTTACATTAATTTCCTTTGTGTTAATTTTGTGCCTCCTTTAATTCCCTGAAATAAGGAAAATTTGTGGTCTAATACCTTATTCAGAAGTTCTATTTAAATTACATAGTATTCTTTATATTTTTAATCATCGATATGTGCTCTTACGTTAAGTATCTGTCTTTCTCTGCATATAAATTGCACTCCATCATAGAGGGAATAAAATCAGTGCTGGTATTTTATTGGCTTGTGTTATATTCCACTAAAAGGAAAGGGTAAAATAAATAAATAAGTCAAGAGAGGGAGAGAAGAATTAATTGATAGCATTAAAGTGGAGTGTATACTCCAAAAGCTAGCAATGTCCGCCTTATCTTCTGTAGTCAAGCTAATCCGCTTGCTTGGACACTTTATCAAATCAACACACTTGTCTGGTATATTTAGCTTTTGTATCTCGTTGCATAGATTGACAAAAGTGTTGTGAATGCTTTAAAAATGTATTCTTTATAACAAAAACCATAAATTGGTATTTCAAAAATACAATATAAATAAATATATATAAACCAACATCAAAAATATATGATATAGTGTGAAATAATGGTTTTTATACTTAAATATAATAAATCTTATAAAAAGAAACGTACTGGAGTAAATGACCCAAACAAAAAACAGTATAAAAAACAAAAACCTTTAAAATAAACATAATGTATGAGAAAAAAAGAACTAACAAAATTGGATAACAAAAATATGTAATTGAATACATTCCACATTACACTAAGCCCTCTGGCCTAACTTGACCACCGTCAACCACAATTTCTTGACCAGTAATAAAACTTGCTTCTTGAGAAGCTAGAAATAAAACAGTATGTCCAATATCTTCTGGTGTTCCTGAAGAAAGATGAACGGATAAACTATTACTTCAACCATAAATAATACACAACAAGCAAACTAATTTGTTGCAAAAGATAGACAACGAATTTAGAAAACTAAACTTTTACTCAAATTAGCTAAAAATTCTTCGTCAACTGTAAGAGTTTAAAGGTCCAAATAAAGTCATAAACCAGTTGAATCAACAGTTGATTTTAGGTTGATATATAATATGTAATAAATAATATTTCAAAATTAAGGCAAATATGTAATAGATCGTATTAGACTTCGCTAACTAACAGAAGAACAAACAAAAGTATTGACAGACATTTTCTGTAGGTCTTTTTCTCTGACTGTTATTAAAATGACCTATTTTACCAGGACTAAATCAAATTTCCCAAATTTTTCCAAGATATTTAGTAAGATTTTTATTGTATCATTAGAAGAAGACATAAAAGTCTATACACACTATGGAATAAAATTTTGATTCGTCTTCAAAGTGTTTATGTACACGTGGATTACCTGAAAAGTAAGTATTTCACAAAACTACGGAGATTTTGCACATAATTAAGGAAGATATTGTAGGGTTATGATCACAACAATACTAGACCATAATTTTATGAAAAAAAAATTGACAGCAAAATGTTTTTTAGTTTCGGACCAATTTTTGAAATGGTGTTTACACTAATGGAACGGTAGTTTTATTTTTTAACAGACGCCGAGTGAAAGCAGTTTAATAACAGGAAATCGAAAATGCGCTAATTCCTGTAAATGTCAGATCCGGCCGGTATATTTGAACGTATACAAAGAAAGTATCCGGGGAAGAAGCTCACTTTCCGACCTATTTCTAAAATACTTGTTCCACCTATGAACACACGAGACTTGTAGGTTTCAGAAATAGTATCAATTTCAATTAGACCCTGGATCAAAACAGTTTAATCGCCCGAAACGGGATACTCATGGATTTCCGTAAATCCTAGACTTGGCCGGTACAATTCAATAGGAAGTAAACTCAATTTCCAAAAGATCTTTAAAATGCGGTTTTCCCCATTGAAAAGGATGAGGCTTGTAGTTTGCAAAAATGGTATCACTTTTTGATCAGACAACGAGTGGAAGCAGTCCAATCGCTGGAATCCAATAATGCGCGGATTTCCGTAAAAGTTAGGTCCAGCCGGTATAGTTGAATGTATAATACAAAGTAAGCACCTGGGGAGTAAACTCACTTATTGCTCAATTTTTGAAATGCTATTTTTCCCAATGGAGTGCATATCCTTGTTGTTTGCAAAATAGAAATATCATTGTTGATCAGTCGCTGAGTGGAAAAAATTATAAAAAACAATCAAACACCTAATCTTTTTAATGGTATTGATTTTTTCATATCTTCTATATAGCCACCCCCAATCTTCATTAAGCCTTCTGTTAGTACATTTCCTGGAAGAACAGAATTGACAGTGATTTGAAAAGGTGCCAATTCAACAGCAAGCGACCGTGCATAACCAACCTAAAAACGTCAAGAACGCACCTGCATATTCTACATGTGTAGCTACAAGAAAAGATTACAAGTCTAGGGAATAGTAAATGCAATAGTGGCATATTTATTTAGAGTTGTAACAAAACAGTCGTTTTTTAGTTAATGGGTTGGTATTGGTAAGTAATACTTTTTTTTAAAAAAAACATTTCATTTCCATTTTAGCGAGCATAATTATTACGGTCAAAAATATTTTAGTATAGTCCATTCGGTTACGACAAACTATTCCTTAAGGATGGCCTAACAAAAAAGAAACACATTCTGCACCATTTTTTCTACAAGTAAAGAATAAACGATCTTTGACCTGCCTATGGACTACATTTTATATAGAATATGACAGGTTATCACATTTGCTAAAAAAAGATCAAAATCAATTTACCTGAGCGGACTTTGTAGCACCATACATGGAAAATGCTGGCATACCAGTACACTGTCCAGTAATACTGGATATAAAGATAATCCTACCACTGGTAGATTGTTTCAAGTGCTGCACTGTTGTCTTAACAGCAAATATGGAACCTTTCAAGTTGACATCAATCATGTCATTGATGTACTTTTCATCATACTCCTCTTCACTCACTTCATGCAGTCGGTCGTAAATACCGGCACAGCATACCACGATATCAATTTGCTTGAAGTGGGCAAGGACTTCTTTCACAATATGTTCATGGGCAGAAAAATTACGAACATCACCTTGAATGTAAAGCTTTTCTTTACCTTTTAAACTTGCTACTGCTGCTTCTCCTGAAATACATAACTTGTTACAGATGTTGGAATAATTAATCATACTAGTTAATAAAATTATTTGTTATTTCTAGCTTAAAGATTCCGTGCATGCTTTAGCCTGACTCCATTTGGCTGAAAAACAGAAAGACAGACAGACATCGCCTTTTATTAATCATTAGTTGTTAACCCATGGAAAAATCCAAAATCCATTATGTAAACTTATTTCACAAAAGATGCATTTATTTATAAGCAGCTACCTCAATTAGCACCATTTTAAAATCACTACCTTTTTTAGGGAGCTGATAGTCAAGAGTTCAGATAAATACAGTGTAAGGAATTACCTGACTGAAACAACATCTTGTTAGAATGCAAACAAATGTTTAATTGGTTTATTGCTTATTTTAACAGGGCTTTGTGTGGAGCCACACTAACCAGTTTAGGAGGTTACGAAAATGGTACTATAAAAACCAATTAACAAATTAAAAAACAAATTTCATAATGCACACAAAAAATATGAAAACAGTTTAATTTAAAACACCTTAAACAATGAATCTAATTTGTTTTGCAAATTTACCAAAATCATTAGCTTGAATTTAAAAAATATTAAAATTATTTCTTTTTTTTCAACTCTAGAATAACAACTTTAATTGGTTTACAGGTTATTTTAGAAGGCTTTGTATGGAACCACACTAATTAATTTTTCGAATGAAAGGTAGTCTAGCATCAAATCGACAGGTTTTAATGCTGCATTGGAAAATAAATACAAAGCCTTTAATTGAGGACATAGATCTTGCAAGACCGGCCCGCATCCATTTATAAATAAACAACTCCAACAGATCTGCAATGCGTTCAAACATAGCTAAATAAAATAATACCTTTCTCCTTATCTCTCGATACAATAACAACCGTTGCACCAGCATCTGAGAATGCGCAACTAATTCCTTTACCTATCCCATATGAACCACCATATACAATAGCTACTTTGTTATCCAATCGAAATTTCTCTGACATTTTTTAATAAATGTAACTGTTTGAATGAAAAGAGTAATAGCGGTTGTTGTTATAACAGAAAGTTTCGTTTCTGGTAAAGGATTTTTATGTTACCCACGTGTTTAGGGTGGGTAAATATTGCTAAGCATTTGACACAAAATTTACACACAGTGCAACTTAAAAGCAAAAGACATAAAAATCTATTTTGTCATGTGGCAGAAAGATTGCATAGATTATTGGCAAGAACAAAAAAAGGAAAAAACAAAGAGAAATATTTAACGAAACATTTCACAAAAATATACAATAGAAACAATTTAAAGAATTTTAAATTAGCAAAAAAATCTATTAAAATTAAAAGAAAGGGCAACTTTACTAGCCTTTGAGATATCTCACAACTTGTCAACAATATACGAAAGTACTTGTATACCACTACAAAAGCTTGAACAATATCCTTCATTTTTATCTGATATATTCCTAACTATATATTACATTGAAATCATCAACACTGTATTTTCGTATTTTTTTCACATGCCATTCTTCCTTATCCGAGTTACGTAACCAAGTCAACCCAGTGCATCAGAGCTTCTAAATCCTACGACCAGCGGTTTTACGAATTTTGTCAATTTGTGTAAGGTTTTACATGAATTCTTGAGAAGTACGTGTTTATTGGTAAGTTAAATTTGTTGTTTGACTGAAAGAGCAAAGAAAAAATGGTGTCAAGAACAAGGCCTAATATTTCAATCTATATACAAAATTTAACAATTGTTATTAAAAAACAAAACAAAAAAAAACAGCGAACTTTTTGTAAAATTTTTGATCAAACAACAATAATAAAAAGTGTATGTTCCCGTGGTTTACAAGGTGCTCACCTTTTTAGCAAGACAATATTCTTTTTCAGTGATATAAGCAAATAACCACGGTCTAAAAAGAGCAAGGTAAGATTTGAAATGACGTCATCTTTGGTTGCTATTGGTACTATATTAATAAGGAGCAAGTAGGGGTCCCAATGGAAACTAAGCTTCTTTTTTTGGATACACTCACTGAAATAGACCGGGCGCACTCAAGGTAAAATTGGAGATTTGAGGAATTTATACCCTTATAGCTTTATATTATGCCCTTTTTAGAAGAACATAATATCTTCCAAAAAAATTAGAGATTTAAGGAGATTTTGATATTTTTCCAACGGAAGTAAAAATATTTTCGAGAATTGTGATTTTAAATCTAACAATTTGAGTAGTTTTTAGGAGCTTTTTCAAAAATCAAAAGCATCTAGAAGTTCTTAGGATTGAAAACCCTGTAGACAACTTCTGCAAAAATTGGTTTACAAAATAAAAAAACCCCAAGAAAATAACAAAACCACAAGGCTATTTATTGAATGCATACCTCCTTTCACTTGCTGTACCTAAAAATGTAAATGGAAAAATAAAATGTAAAAATCCAAAGCAAAGGAGATCTATTCACAAAGGTTTTTTTTCTAGAACACAAATAGAGTCCATTAACTAAAACCAGGATGACCAAACAATTAAAAAAATTCAATTCCCTCATGTGACACTGATTTTGAGCAAACCATTTTTTGGAAAAACTTAATGAAATGTCAGACACATTTGAATGGTAATTTATCTTTTTATCTGGAACATATAACTTCTTGCTGTAATTTGTTTTCAAATGCTTACTCAAATCAAATTAAATAACTGGCTCCTAAAAACCATAATGTTGTCCTTACAATAAATTTAATTTCCTGGCATTGTCCTCAGTTGGGGTACAAATTAACTTTTAAACTTTTGTGAGTCATAGCAAAAATGTTTAATGGTTTTGTGTATTTTCTTTAAAATGTTTAATTACAATCTGTTAAATAGATCTAGGAGGACAATTAATTCTTCCAATACTAGTGACACACAGCTGGGTTACCATTTTTAAAAGACTAAATCTCAAAATCTAGTTACTTTTGAAGGCACTCCGGCTCAGTTTGCTTGCAAAATAGACTGAATTCTGTGCAAGTTCAAGTGTTTCAGGGCTGCCTGACTAAATGTAAAGCCTCACAGTGCAAAACTTGTAAAAAAGTTTTTTTTAAAAAGAGTGATGTACAACTTTTTAGCTGTAAAAGGGTTAAAGGAATTACAAGTAAATAAAATAACAAATTAAAACAATTTGACAAAAAAAATCTATTTTGGTCGTGAGCATAAAAAAAAGAAAGTAAAAAGAACAAACCTAATGTTTCAGCTAATGTTTTGAAGGACTCGGGATGCAAGAAATATTTCTCCTCTGCCAAATTCAATGCTGTGTATTGATTTATTGTGTCATCGTAACACAAAATGATAAAACTACCAACATTCAAACTAAAAATACGAAAATAGCTACTTTGACCTTTGTGTACTTGTTTGTGCGTATTTTCCGGTAAATAACCCGCTGGTTATAATTTGATTCTTACGACATCCATAAGTTTAAATCTTCTGTCATTTATTGTAAAATAAAAGTTTATATATTTACTAGTGTAAGCAAGTCCAGGTTTTCTGACAGAATCTTTTGTGCGTTGTTTTTCGTTTTTCGTTAAGGTTGTTAGTTGTAGTACTAACAAACTTAGGGGCGTTCACATATTAAGTAATCAATTTTTTGTCTATTTTCTACTCCCCCTTCCACCATGTAATCAGTCGCAATCATTTGGTTGACCCCCCTCTTAAAATTACATCATCGTCTACTTAACCCTGCCCCCCCCCCCCCCTTCAAAAAAACAAAACATACAAGATATAGAATATGGCGAATACAAACACTTTAGATAGTTGATGTTTTGCACACTCATGATAAAATATGCTGGTAATTTTTTTTGATTTGCTTATCTATATTATAATACCCATATATGTCTGTCTGTCTGTCTGTCTGTCTGTCTGTCTGTCTGTCTGTCTGTCACGCAAAATGGTAGCTTAGCTGCGCATTAGCGAGAAGCACGCAATGCGGTATAAAAAGGACGGACAAACCCGTGGATTTTCCACGGGCTAACGACTAGTGTCATTAAACTCCTTGAGCTCTCCCCCTCCCTTGTAATCAAGCGTGAGCAATTTCGATGATCCCCTATCCCTACTTTATTACGTAATATTTGAATGCTCCCTTACACAATTGTGCAGAATGAAACAAAGCAGACATTGAGCAATTCGGACTGTTTAGGGTGGTCTGGGAAGAAAGTACATAAAAGATAACCAGGCTATTTAATAAAGAAAATAGTACCCACGGGAAAAAACGCGTACATATAATTAGAAGTGATTATGTACGTACTCCACCTACGCGATTTATTACTATCTCGCCTGGGGGGATAGTATTTGTTTTTAACTCCTAACTGAAAATTACAATGTCATCATCGAGCTTTTATTACACAATTTTTTTTGGAAAAAATGCCTTGATTCGAACCCTCAACCTCTTGGTTTACGTTCTGACGCCTTATCAGAATGAGCTATTACGCCTTGAGTAAAAATATTTTGAATTCAGTGGCTTTTATATTAATCATTTAGGGAATTAAGGCAAAATGATTTATTGATGTGAAATACAAGTTTTTAAGTTTTTTTTTTTTTTTTGCAAAATGTTTCCTCTCAACGAAAAAAGTTGTGTTGAACTTTCAAGCTCTAAGAATAAGGATTTCATAAGAACTTTTAAGTAGTAGTTTTAAGAAATGACCAAAGGCATGGGACCTAAATATTGCGCATGCAGGTGTCTAATAGGTAAATATAAAAATGATATGTTTTGCTTGCTAAAAGTGTATTCACTTTGCCTGTTACACACATTGTTACAGACACAGCGTATTATTATGACAGCCCAAATTTCTATTCCATTGGTAGTTTTAAGTATTTTTACTTTCGAGAAATGACTAAAGGCTCTTAGAGGTGTGGGACCTAAATATTGCACATGCAGGTGTCTAATAGATAAATATAAAAAGTCAGTAAGTACCATATTCATGCATCAAATTCCTCACGTCAGGAAGAGCTGTAAATCAATTTTTAGGTTGTGTGAAATGATCCCGTTAATATATTTAAAATACATATTGTTGCAGTGAGAATGTGTAATTGACATTGACATGCGAGATAGTTTATGCAGCCCCTGCATCTTGTTTTTTTTTCACACTGTAATGCTGCTTTATATTTATACTAGTCGATAAAGCCCGTGGAAAAATTGAGGCATGATAAAATTGAAAAAGAAGCGTTATTTGAATTTTGATGACGTCAGCAACGCATCCACAAAAAATAAATTAGAACTGCTGATCAAGAAAATGTTTATGATCATGTGCTTTTGATGAGCGGTTAATGAGATATAAGGGTTTTAAAAATTTTGCTGACGTCAGCAATGACCAGTCAAGTCTGTAAAAAGTTTTTTTTAAAACTTGTGTTACGTATAGATCTTGAAACGCTGATCAAGAAAATGTATAGGATCATGTACTTTTGACAAACGGTTGCAGAGATATTAGGGTTTCAAGGTTTTTTGATGACGTCATGTACGGAGGATTCTTTTCTAATGTTTATATACCTTGTAAAATTTTGTTATCTATTTATATCTCAGCAATCACAGTGTGTATGATAAAATGAATTGCAGCAATGGGGAGGAGATAGTTGCATGTGTTTTATTCATTGTTTTTTTAATTGTATTTTTCATATTTTCTTTGATCACCTGTTGGCAGCAAAGATAAAAAAAGAAAATTATCATCTATACATTTAATTTTAACATTTTTTGGTTGTGAAATACATGCCAATAACACCTAGAAATGATACCTGCTATACTGCTCTATTACCAGAAGCAAATTATTTCAATGTGCTCAATGTGATTGCAAAGATATAAATAGATTAGTATTACATTCATCACAAAAGAAAAAATGATCTCCGCAATTGTGTTTTAGAGAGAGCTCGTAATAGGAGCACTGACAAGCAATATAAATCTATATAATAATACGCCAGTTCTGTGTGTCTGTAACAGGCAAAGTGGATATGTTCATTTTCCTTTGATCTTACCGAAATTTTCTTTGAAGTAACCGAAAAATGCATGTCTAATATGTTAAATTTTCTGACATTACGGCGCGACATCAATAACGCTACTTTAACGTCAATATCCTATATTAAATTAATGAATCCGTTACAGTGCACTTGAAACTTTGAGGCCAAATAACTGGAAACGAGGTGCTGACGTCAATGACTTTTCACTGCGTAGGTAACTAGGGACCACCTGCAATCAATTTGGGTAAATTTCCCAAACCTGCGTCCCCAAATCCGTTTCGGAATGGACGGGTTGATGACGTAGGATATTGACGTTAAAGAAAATATGAAAAATACAATTAAAAAAACAATGAATAAGACACATGCAACTATCTCCTCCCCATTGCTGCAATTCATTTTATCATACACACTGTGATTGCTGAGATATAAATAGATAACAAAATTTTACAAGGTATATAAACATTAGAAAAGAATCCTCCGTACATCGTTGTCACACAAAAACACTTGAATATAAATAAAAAGTAGGGTTTATACTTTGTTTTAACCCTAACCTGTTAGTACGGTGTTTTTTTCGTTTTCTGTTTGTTTGTTTTGTTATGTATTTAGGAGAATATCATCAAAATAAAGCCTTCAGACTGCCCGAAAGTTTTGAGGAGTTTTCAAGCAGCGACGATAGTAGCGATGAAGATTAAAAAAAGCCCCCAAAAAACAAAAAATATTTTGTCTGAATAGTTTTCTCATTAATAATTCATATCAGATTCTTACATTTGTACTAGATGTGGAAAATTTTTTTCTACTTTTTAACATGGTTTTTTACGAGAGAAATCCTGATAGCTGTTTTACTAAACAAAATTTTGATTCTAATTTGTCGCAAATACGGATAACTGCCTTTGATTACTCATCTCTGTCTTTGTACAGAGGATTTTTTACATTTCATACAGCTTCTCACCCAATCAAAAGTTCAATAAAAATCCTTTTTATGAAAGCATGAGAATTTTCAAATCATTAATATTTAATGAAACTTTTACTTCTTTGGTTAATTCTCTCCAGACACAATGTAAAAAGTTGAAATTTTTCAACTTTTCACATTGTGTCAAGAAATTTGATGTCAATTGTAGAAATTACACATTTAGAAAAATCAAGTTATGGAAAAATACTTTAAATACTTGTATATAGGGCAGTAGTCTTTTTAATGAATTATTAAATGTGTACTTCCACGTTCATTTTCTTTATTTACAATAACACATAAATACATAATCTCTATTGGTTTTGCTGTCGAAAATATATAACTTCGAACATTCAAGTATTCAAGTATTTAAACTATTGCAATTCATTCAAACAGTGAAACACTATTGGGAAGACGAAACAACTAGTTTACTTCGTAAGATTTGCCCAACACAAAATTTGTTACACAATGAAAGAAGAGAACAACAACATGGAAGGAAAAGAAAATAATAAAATTGAATTATCATACACAACGGAAGATGATGAAGATGAAATAAACTACCAACAACTGTTTGCAAATTTCGCATCGAATACTACAGCACATGGATTTGGTCAAATAACACTGACACAAAATATACCAATAAAGGTGTTTTGGATTTTAACCTTGCTCGCATGTCATATAGTGTTATACTTCCAAATCACACCATTAGTGGAACAGTATTCAAGAAAACCAACAAGCACAAAGATCTATCTTCAGGATGAAACATCCACTTATTTTCCTGTTATTGTTCTCTGTAATGAAAATGCAATAAAATTGGAAAAACTGGGGAGTCTAGAGGCATTGCTAAATAATAAAACAGTAAATAGCAAGTCAGCCAACTCTACTCAAATCGTTGTACAAAATCGTACACAATATTCCTACAGAATATACGATGATTATGGAAATTTCACAGAACATTATTACTATGTAAATGATTCCCTAACAGTAGAGGATGAATTTTTTACACAAACTGAATTTAAGAAGAAGTACAAATCATCCATTGATGCACTTGTACTTCTTGATAAAGACGAGTTGTTTGAATATGGTACAAGTTTGGACGAAATGGTTGTGTCTTG
Source organism: Hydractinia symbiolongicarpus (assembly GCF_029227915.1). Lineage (NCBI taxonomy): Eukaryota > Metazoa > Cnidaria > Hydrozoa > Anthoathecata > Hydractiniidae > Hydractinia > Hydractinia symbiolongicarpus. The sequence continues at coordinate 25,199,927 of NC_079876.1, forward strand.
TCAATGGAAATTTAAAGAGTGTTTATCAAATGAGGCTGGAGCCTTTTGGCACAAGTTCTGGCATTGGAAGTATGGCACTTGCCATGTGTTTAACTCTGGTCTGTCACAAAATGGCACAGAAGAAGATATCTTAAGTGTCAGCAGCCCGGGTCCTGATAATGCATTGAGTTTAACTCTTTTTATAAATCAATCCCAGTATAATCCCAATGTCACTGATGCTGCTGGCATTCGGTTTTATATTGGAGATCAAGGAAAACTCTACTCCCCTTATGCTCAAGGACACAGCTTGTCGCCGGGATCCTCGTATTTTGTAGGAGTAAGAAAGAGAAACATAATACGTGTGGACCCTTTTCAAAATGATACTTGCAAAAAGCACCATAAAACTAATTTACAAAATCCAGTCACACAAAATGTATTAACAAAATACAGCAAAGAACTTTGCAAATACTTGTGTTTAGCAGAAACACAACTTTATTATTGTGGTTGTATTGAATATTATTTGCCTAAAACTGTATCGGAAAATGAAACATGCACGTCCGAAAGTCAGCGGTTGTGCACAGCCAAGCCTCATGAAAATTTTACGATTGCCAATGCTGAGTGCATAACAAAGTGCACTCCGCCATGTAACGAAATTTCTTACAGCACACAAATTTCCATGCAAAAATACCCAAACCTTAAATACGAAGAAGTGGACAGTAATAAACTATTTTCTGTTCAAAAAGGAGACATTGATTATTTAAAAGTTACTTTCTACTATGAAACTATGGAAACTGAAGTTTGGGAAGATGAAGAGGTTTATGGTATTGTGAATCTTCTTGCAGACATTGGTGGTCAATTGGGATTATTTTCAGGTTATTCAGTTTTCACCATGATTGAATTTCTTTTCTTCTTTTTTTATATCGGAGCCCATACAGTTTATTTCATCATCCCTCGAAGACGAATAGCTTATCAAGGCTAAATTCGCAATTACTTAATCAATCTTAACAGCCACTAATACCAATTATTGGTTTGATTAATCAAAGGTAGGTTCTGCATGAAGAGAGGGGTGAAGAGACAAAAAACACACAGTATAATTAAGCAAGTGCAAAAAACCATAAAAACGATTAGATTTTGTACGGGAATCTTTTTCTATGATTTGTAGTTGCAGTCATTTAATATTCACATAAAAAAATGTGTAATAGTTGTTTTACTTGAATGATCTTAGTCTTTTGCTTCCTTGTAAGTATTGTCTACGTTACATTGTCAATGTAGACGAAATAGCATAATTCAAAAAGTGGAACAGAACACCCTAAAAATACAATCAGTTTTTTTTTTAATAAGCACATCCTTAGACACGTGTACTGTAATGGGATGAAGTGATTGAAGACCTATACACAGACATTGACAAAGTAATTTAAAAAGGTGACGCGTTTTATACTGTAGAGACCATCTCAAAATTTCGATCTATCGTCAGAAAGATTAAGAATGATAAAAATCATATTCTCCTTGTAAAAGCTGATAAAAAAGAACTTACACTATGTAAAAAACATCAGTAAAAAACAAATTAGAACGATTTCTTTAGATTTAACCTTAACCTGATAATGCAGGCCTTTTTATGTGTATTTGGGAGAATATCATCAAAATTAAAAAGTTAAACTAAAGTCTTCAGACTGAGCGAAGGTTTTCAAGGGTTTTGAAGCAGTGACGATAGTAACGATTAAAACTGAAAAAGCAAAATTTTGTATTAAGAGTTTTCTCATTAATTATTCACATCAGATTCTTGCGTTTACAGTTATATCAGATGAGAAGGCGTGCTATTGCCAGAATTCGTAATAGCTGTTTTACTGAAAAGAAAAAAGTAACAATTTGGATTCTAATTTGTCGCAAATTCGGATAATAGTCTTTGCTTTCTCATCCCTGTCTTTGTACACAGGACTTTTTACATTTCATACAGCTTCCTCCACTTTAAAAGTTCAATAAAAATTCATTTTTTTGACATTTTTTGATTTCATCAAAGATGTTTCTTTTCTCTTGTGATTTCGAAATCATACGGATTTCCAAATCATTAATATTTAATGAAACTTTTACTTCGTTGGTTAATTCTCTTCAGACACAATGTAAAGAGTTGAAATTTTTCAACTTTTCACATTGTCTTGACAAACTTGACGACAAAAAGGCTTCCATTTTTTCTGTTTACACTATCAAATTTTGTTGAATTAGGTAAATCTGTCAGACAAAATATGATAATGTAATCGCTGCTTTCGTATTTTGTCCTACTTTAGCAGCTCTAAAACCGTGTATTTTCGCACATTAAAAGCGCTGCAGCGTTTTATAAATAATTCTGCTTATTATTATTTCTTTCATTTTTATTCGATATTCTTTACTTCAAAGCCTTATTTTTCCTTTTTCTTTTTTTTTTTGAAATAGAAAAGGTTTATAAACAACCTGCATAGCGCGAACTGGTTGAGCAGCACGTGGTGTACAACCGAAATGAAAAATTCCTCATGGTAAATACCAGGTTTTTTCAACAAACCCTTTTTTACTTTATTTGTGACTTGTGCTCACATGTACCATGAAAAAAACAGTAACAGTTTCTTTAAAGAAATGCGTTTAAAGCATGTCCACGGCGTTAAAAACAAATTGCTTAACAAACACAGCTGACAAAGTAGCGCAGTTGAAATGTTTTGAAGACAGAAAGATTCAGGGGAGATTGCTAAAAAAATGAAAAACTCGACACAAGCGTACTTCTTGAGGTAAAACTGTATAATCGTATCATATTGCGGTGTATTCATATGCTTGCTCTCAAAGCTCATAAACATGTGAATAACATTGCATTTGGTATAAAATTTCATTTCAGGCGCTGAACGACCTTTTTTAGATGACAGTTCGTTTTCTGATCAATGCTTGCGATTTTGTTGTTTTTACCTCTACCATTTTTAAAGTGACATTTAACTTCACATAATTATAAGGAATAACGAAATTATACAGGAAAATTTAAAAATTCAAAATTGGCTTCTATTAACTGCCGAAAATTGAAATTAGGGTCTACCTAACTTTTTTTTCTTCCCTCACTGAAAAACTGCAGAAAAAGAAGTATAAGAAAAAAAGTCAAGTAGGACGGGCTAGAAATTTCATGCCAAGATAGCCAAGCACGTGAAAAGTATGAGGTTTTTGATTGGTTGAGAGCAAAGTCTGGTGCTAAGGCGCGAAAGGTGCGAAAATTAAAAAGGCGACAGGTTAGGAAATTCATATTAATAGGGGGAAACTGCCGGCTAGGTGGAAAATGTTGATTTGCGAGACAAAGATCTTGATAAAAGAGGGCAAAAAAAACTACTATCCTATATATTAGTATTTTCAAGATGATGAAAAAACTATCAAAAAATAAATAGGCAATTGTAATAATGTTTGACTATTTTTCTTTACCATACAGCAATCTGTCAAAAAACAGTCACTGTTTTTGTATTGAAAGAGTTTTAAACTTTTAAATAATTGACAACTTGAGTATAATTTTGTTTCAAAAAGTTGTATCTTAGGAACAAAGATAAATAACAATTCTATTGAGTGTGTAAGCAGTTATTAAAATTTATTAGGGATGTCTCCAAATATTTGTTTTTCATACCAACATAATGAACATGTATAAACAAAGAGATACACCTGAACTTTATATCTATTGGTTGCTTAAATACGTAAAAAACAAAACAAAACAAAGTTAGAAGAATAAGATCAGGAGAAAATACTTAAAAATTCTTATACACAGAACTGTAGGTTTTTAATGAATTATTAAAATCTAATGGTTGCCTAAATCCATAAAAAAACACAAAGTTAGAAGAATAACGTCATGACAAAATACCTGAAAACACTTACATATAGGATAGCAGTTTTTTTAATGAATTATTAAATGTGTACTTCCACACTCTTTAAATGCATTCTCTTTATTTTGAATATACACATAAATTCTTAGATACATAATCTGTATTTGTTTTGCTGTCAAAAAGATACAACTTCGAACATTTAGGCATTCAAGTATTTAACCTATTGAAACTCATTCAAACAGTGAAACACTATTGGGAAGACGAAACAAATAGTTTACTTCGTAAGATTTGCCCAACACAAAATTTGTTACACAATGAAAGAAGAGAACAAGAAAATGGAAGGGAAAGAAAATAATAAAGTTGAATTATCATACACAACGGAAGATGATGAAGATGAAATAAACTACCAACAACTGTTTGCAAATTTTGCGTCGAATACTACAGCACATGGATTTGGTCAAATAACACTGACACAAAATATACCAATAAAGGTGTTTTGGATTTTAACCTTGCTCGCATGTCATATAGGGTTATACTTCCAAATAACACCGCTAGTGGAACAGTATTCAAGAAAACCAACAAGCACAAAGATCTATCTTCAGGATGAAGCATCCACTTATTTCCCTGTTATTGTCCTCTGTAATGAAAATGCAATAAAATTGAAAAAACTGGGGAGTCTAGAGGCATTGCTAAATAATAAAACAGTAAATAGCAAGTCAGCCAACTCTACTCAAATCGTTGTACAAAATCGTACACAATATTCCTACAGAATATACGATGATTATGGAAATTTCACAGAACATTATTACTATGTAAACGAATCCCTAACAGTAGAGGATGAATTTTTTACACAAACTGAATTTAAGAAGAAGTACAAATCATCCATTGATGCACTTGTACTTCTTGATAAAGACGAGTTGTTTGAATATGGTACAAGTTTGGACGAAATGGTTGTATTTTGTCGGTGGAAATTTAAAGAGTGTTTATCAAATGAGGCTGGAGCATTTTGGCACAAGTTCTGGCATTGGAAATATGGCACTTGCCATGTGTTTAACTCTGGTCTGTCACAAAATGGTACAGAAGAAGATATCTTAACTGTCAGCAGCTCGGGTCCTGATAATGCATTGAGTTTAACTCTTTTTATAAATCAATCCCAGTATAATCCCAATGTCACTGATGCCGCTGGCATTCGATTTTATATAGGAGATCAAGGAAAACTGTACTCCCCTTATGCTCAAGGACACAGCTTGTCACCAGGATCCTCGTATTTTGTAGGGTTAAAAAAGAGAAACATAATACGTGTGGACCCTTTCAAAAATGAAAGTTGCAAAAAGCACCATAAGACTAATCTACAAAATCCAGTCACACAAAACGTATTAACAAAATACAGCAAAGAACTTTGCAAATATTTGTGTTTAGCGGAAACACAACTTTATTATTGTGGTTGTATTGAATACTATTTGCCTAAAACTGTATCGGAAAACAAAACATGCACGTCCGAAAGGGAGCGATTGTGCACAACCGAACCTCACATAAATTTTGCGACTGCCAATGCTGAGTGCATAACTAAGTGCACTCCTCCGTGTAGCGAAATTTCTTATAGCACACAAATTTCCATGCAAAAATACCGAAATCTTAAATACGAAGAAAAGGACAGCAATAAACTATTTTCTGATCAAAAAGGAGACATTGATTATTTAAAAGTTACTTTTTACTATGAAACTATGGAAACTGAAGTTTGGGAAGATGAAGAGGTCTATGGTATCGTGAATCTTCTTGCTGACATTGGTGGTCAATTGGGATTATTTTCAGGTTATTCAGTTTTCACCATGATTGAATTTCTTTTCTTCTTTTTTTACATCGGAGCACATACACTTTATTTCCTCATCCCGCGAAGACGAATGGCTTATCAAGGCTAAATTCGCTTTTATTTAATCAATTTTAACAGCCACTAATACCAATTATATGCTTCATTAATCAAAGGTTTTGCATGAAGAAAGAAGTGAACACACAAAAAACAGACAGCATAATTAAGCATGTGAAAAAAACAACAACATAAAAACGATTAGATTTTGTACGGGAATCTTTTTCTATGATTTGCAGTTGCATTCATTTAATATTCACATAAAAAAATGTGTAATAGTTGTTTTACTTGAATGATCTTAGTCTTTTGCTTCCTTGTAAGTATTGTCTATGTTACATTGTCAATGTAGACGAAATAGCATCATTCAAAAAGTGGAACACAATACCCTGAAAATACAATCAGGTTTTTTAAGAAAATGTCCAGAATGTAGATAGCTTTACATGCTTTTCGCATGTATATAACAATAAGCACATTCTTAGACACGTGTATTGTAAGGGAATGAAGTGATTGGAGACCTATACACAGAGATTGACAAAGCAATTTAAAAAGGTGACGCGTTTCATTCTGATTATCTTAGGGACCATCTCAAAATTTCGATCTATCGTCAGAAAGATTAAGAATGATAAAAATCATATTCTCCTTGTAAAAGCTGATAAAAAAGAACTTACACTATATAAAAAACATCAGTAAAAAACAAATTAGAACGATTTCTTTAGATTTAACCTTAACCTGATAATGCAGGCCTTTTTATGTGTATTTGGGAGAATATCATCAAAATTAAAAAGTTAAACTAAAATCTTCAGACTGAGCGAAGGTTTTCAAGGGTTTTGAAGCAGTGACGATAGTAACGATTAAAACTGAAAAAGCAAAATTTTGTATTAAGAGTTTTCTCATTAATTATTCACATCAGATTCTTGCGTTTACAGTTATATCAGATGAGAAGGCGTGCTATTGCCAGAATTCGTAATAGCTGTTTTACTGAAAAGAAAAAAGTAACAATTTGGATTCTAATTTGTCGCAAATTCGGATAATAGTCTTTGCTTTCTCATCCCTGTCTTTGTACACAGGACTTTTTACATTTCATACAGCTTCCTCCACTTTAAAAGTTCAATAAAAATTCATTTTTTTGACATTTTTTGATTTCATCAAAGATGTTTCTTTTCTCTTGTGATTTCGAAATCATACGGATTTCCAAATCATTAATATTTAATGAAACTTTTACTTCGTTGGTTAATTCTCTTCAGACACAATGTAAAGAGTTGAAATTTTTCAACTTTTCACATTGTCTTGACAAACTTGACGACAAAAAGGCTTCCATTTTTTCTGTTTACACTATCAAATTTTGTTGAATTAGGTAAATCTGTCAGACAAAATATGATAATGTAATCGCTGCTTTCGTATTTTGTCCTACTTTAGCAGCTCTAAAACCGTGTATTTTCGCACATTAAAAGCGCTGCAGCGTTTTATAAATAATTCTGCTTATTATTATTTCTTTCATTTTTATTCGATATTCTTTACTTCAAAGCCTTATTTTTCCTTTTTCTTTTTTTTTTTGAAATAGAAAAGGTTTATAAACAACCTGCATAGCGCGAACTGGTTGAGCAGCACGTGGTGTACAACCGAAATGAAAAATTCCTCATGGTAAATACCAGGTTTTTTCAACAAACCCTTTTTTACTTTATTTGTGACTTGTGCTCACATGTACCATGAAAAAAACAGTAACAGTTTCTTTAAAGAAATGCGTTTAAAGAATGTCCACGGCGTTAAAAACAAATTGCTTAACAAACACAGCTGACAAAGTAGCGCAGTTGAAAATGTTTTGAAGACAGAAAGATTCAGAGGAGATTGCTAAAAAAAATGAAAAACTCGACACAAGCGCACTTCTTGAGGTAAAACTGTATAATCGTATCATATTGCGGTGTATTCATATGCTTGCTCTCAAAGCTCATAAACATGTGAATAACATTGCATTTGGTATAAAATTTCATTTCAGGCGCTGAACGACCTTTTTTAGATGACAGTTCGTTTTCTGATCAATGCTTGCGATTTTGTTGTTTTTACCTCTACCATTTTTAAAGTGACATTTAACTTCACATAATTATAAGGAATAACGAAATTATGCAGGAAAATTTAAAAATTCAAAATTGGCTTCTATTAACTGCCGAAAATTGAAATTAGGGTCTACCTAACTTTTTTTTCTTCCCTCACTGAAAAACTGCAGAAAAAGAAGTATAAGAAAAAAAGTCAAGTAGGACGGGCTAGTAATCTCATGCCAAGATAGCTAAGCACGTGAAAAGTATGAGGTTTTTGATTGGTTGAGAGCAAAGTCTGGTGCTAAGGCGCGAAAGGTGCGAAAATTAAAAAGGCGACAGGTTAGGAAATTCATATTAATAGGGGGAAAATGCCGGCTAGGTGGAAAATGTTGATTTGCGAGACAAAGATCTTGATAAAAGAGGGCAAAAAAAACTACTATCCTATATATTAGTATTTTCAAGATGATGAAAAAACTATCAAAAAATAAATAGGCAATTGTAATAATGTTTGACCATTTTTCTTTACCATACAGCAATCTGTCAAAAAACAGTCACTGTTTTTGTATTGAAAGAGTTTTAAACTTTTAAATAATTGACAACTTGAGTATAATTTTGTTTCAAAAAGTTGTATCTTAGGAACAAAGATAAATAACAATTCTATTGAGTGTGTAAGCAGTTATTAAAATTTATTAGGGATGTCTCCAAATATTTGTTTTTCATACCAACATAATGAACATGTATAAACAAAGAGACACACCTGAACTTTATATCTATTGGTTGCTTAAATACGTAAAAAACAAAACAAAACAAAGTTAGAAGAATAAGATCAGGAGAAAATACTTAAAAATTCTTATACACAGAACTGTAGGTTTTTAATGAATTATTAAAATCTAATGGTTGCCTAAATCCATAAAAAAACACAAAGTTAGAAGAATAACGTCATGACAAAATACCTGAAAACACTTACATATAGGATAGCAGTTTTTTTAATGAATTATTAAATGTGTACTTCCACACTCTTTAAATGCATTCTCTTTATTTCGAATATACACATAAATTCTTAGATACATAATCTGTATTTGTTTTGCTGTCAAAAAGATACAACTTCGAACATTTAGGCATTCAAGTATTTAACCTATTGAAACTCATTCAAACAGTGAAACACTATTGGGAAGACGAAACAAATAGTTTACTTCGTAAGATTTGCCCAACACAAAATTTGTTACACAATGAAAGAAGAGAACAAGAAAATGGAAGGGAAAGAGAATAATAACGGAAGATGATGAAGATGAAATAAACTACCAACAACTGTTTGCAAATTTTGCGTCGAATACTACAGCACATGGATTTGGTCAAATAACACTGACACAAAATATACCAATAAAGGTGTTTTGGATTTTAACCTTGCTCGCATGTCATATAGGGTTATACTTCCAAATAACACCGCTAGTGGAACAGTATTCAAGAAAACCAACAAGCACAAAGATCTATCTTCAGGATGAAACATCCACTTATTTCCCTGTTATTGTCCTCTGTAATGAAAATGCAATAAAATTGGAAAAACTGGGGAGTCTAGAGGCATTGCTAAATAATAAAACAGTAAATAGCAAGTCAGCCAACTCTACTCAAATCGTTGTACAAAATCGTACACAATATTCCTACAGAATATACGATGATTATGGAAATTTCACAGAACATTATTACTATGTAAATGAATCCCTAACAGTAGAGGATGAATTTTTTACACAAACTGAATTTAAGAAGAAGTACACTTCATCCATTGATGCACTTGTACTTCTTGATAAAGACGAGTTGTTTGAATATGGTACAAGTTTGGACGAAATGGTTGTGTCTTGTCAATGGAAATTTAAAGAGTGTTTATCAAATGAGGCTGGAGCTTTTTGGCACAAGTTCTGGCATTGGAAGTATGGCACTTGCCATGTGTTTAACTCTGGTCTGTCACAAAATGGCACAGAAGAAGATATCTTAAGTGTCAGCAGCCCGGGTCCTGATAATGCATTGAGTTTAACTCTTTTTATAAATCAATCCCAGTATAATCCCAATGTCACTGATGCTGCTGGCATTCGGTTTTATATTGGAGATCAAGGAAAACTCTACTCCCCTTATGCTCAAGGACACAGCTTATCGCCAGGATCCTCGTATTTTGTAGGAGTAAGAAAGAGAAACATAATACGTGTGGACCCTTTTCAAAATGAAAGTTGCAAAAAGCACCATAAAACTAATTTACAAAATCCAGTCACACAAAATGTATTAACAAAATACAGCAAAGAACTTTGCAAATACCTGTGTTTAGCGGAAACACAACTTTATTATTGTGGTTGTATTGAATATTATTTGCCTAAAACTGTATCGGAAAATGAAACATGCACGTCCGAAAGTCAGCGGTTGTGCACAGCCAAGCCTCATGAAAATTTTATGATTGCCAATGCTGAGTGCATAACAAAGTGCACTCCGCCATGTAACGAAATTTTTTACAGCACACAAATTTCCATGCAAAAATACCCAAACCTCAAATACGAAGAAGTGGACAGTGATAAACTATTTTCTGTTCAAAAAGGAGACATTGATTATTTAAAAGTTACTTTCTACTATGAAACTATGGAAACTGAAGTTTGGGAAGATGAAGAGGTTTATGGTATTGTGAATCTTCTTGCAGACATTGGTGGTCAATTGGGATTATTTTCAGGTTATTCAGTTTTCACCATGATTGAATTTCTTTTCTTCTTTTTTTATATCGGAGCCCATACAGTTTATTTCATCATCCCTCGAAGACGAATAGCTTATCAAGGCTAAATTCGCAATTACTTAATCAATCTTAACAGCCACTAATACCAATTATTGGTTTGATTAATCAAAGGTAGGTTCTGCATGAAGAGAGGAGTGAAGAGACAAAAAACACACAGTATAATTAAGCAAGTGCAAAAAACCATAAAAACGATTAGATTTTGTACGGGAATCTTTTTCTATGATTTGTAGTTGCAGTCATTTAATATTCACATAAAAAAATGTGTAATAGTTGTTTTACTTGAATGATCTTAGTCTTTTGCTTCCTTGTAAGTATTGTCTACGTTACATTGTCAATGTAGACGAAATAGCATAATTCAAAAAGTGGAACAGAACACCCTAAAAATACAATCAGGTTTTTTTTTAATAAGCACATCCTTAGACACGTGCACTGTAATGGGATGAAGTGATTGAAGACCTATACACAGACATTGACAAAGTAATTTAAAAAGGTGACGCGTTTTATACTGTAGAGACCATCTCAAAATTTCGATCTATCGTCAGAAAGATTAAGAATGTTAAAAATCATATTCTCCTTGTAAAAGCTGATAAAAAAGAACGAATTTACACTATATAAAAAAAAACAAACAAATTAGAACGGTTACTTCAGATTTAACCTTAACCTGATAATGCAGGCCTTTTTATATATATTTGGGAAAATATCACCAAAATTAAAATTTAAACCAAAGTCTTCAGACTGAGCGAAGGTTTTGAGGGGTTTTGAAACAGTGACGATAGTAACAATGAAAACTGAAAAAGCAAAATTTTGTATTAAGAGGTTGGGAAATTCATATTAATAGGGGGAGGGGGGAATGCCGGCTAGGTGGAAAATGTTGATTTGCGAGACAAAGATCTTGATAAAAGAGGGCAAAAAAAACTACTATCCTATATATTAGTATTTTCAAGATGATGAAAAAACTATCAAAAAATAAATAGGCAATTGTAATTAATGTTTGACCATTTTTCTTTACCATACAGCAATCTGTCAAAAAACAGTCACTGTTTTTGTATTGAAAGAGTTTTAAACTTTTAAATAATTGACAACTTGAGTATAATTTTGTTTCAAAAAGTTGTATCTTAGGAACAAAGATAAATAATAATTCTATTGAGTGTGTAAGCAGTTATTAAAATTTATTAGGAATGTCTCCAAATATTTGTTTTTCATACCAACATAATGAACATGTATAAACAAAGAGATACACCTGAACTTTATATCTATTGGTTGCTTAAATACGTAAAAAAAAAAAAAAAAAACAAAAAAAAGTTAGAAGAATAAGATCAGGAGAAAATACTTAAAAATTCTTATACAAAGAACTGTAGGTTTTTAATGAATTGTTAAAATCTATTGGTTGCCTAAATCCATAAAAAAACACAAAGTTAGAAGAATAACGTCATGACATAAATACCTGACACTTACCCTAACACAATACCCTAAAAATACAATCAGATTTTTTTAAGAAAATGTCCAGAATGTAGATAGCTTTACATGCTTTTTGTTAGAACAATAAGAGAAGGCTAGAAATATTCTTAGCACATCCTTAGACACGTGTACTGTAATGGGATGAAGTGATTGAAGACCTATACACAGACATTGACAAAGTAATTTAAAAAGGTGACGCGTTTTATACTGTAGAGACCATCTCAAAATTTCGATCTATCGTCAGAAAGATTAAGAATGATAAAAATCATATTCTCCTTGTAAAAGCTGATAAAAAAGAACGAATTTACATTATATAAAAAACATCAGTAAAAAACAAATTAGAACGGTTACTTTAGATTTAACCTTAACCTGATAATGCGGGCCTTTTTATGTGTATTTGGGAGAATATCATCAAAATTAAAAATTTAAACTAAAGTCTTCAGACTGACCGAAGGCTTTCAAGGGTTTTGAAGCAGTGACGATAGTAACGATGAAAGCTGAAAAAGCAAAATTTTGTTTGAAGAGTTTTCTCATTAATTATTCACATCAGATTCTTGCGTTTACAGTTATATCAGATGAGAAGGCGTGCTGTTGTTAAAAATCGTAATAGCTGTTTTACTGAAAAGAAAAAAGTAACAATTTGGATTCTAATTTGTCGCAAATTCGGATAATAGTCTTTGCTTTCTCATCTCTGTCTTTGTACAGAGGATTTTTTACATTTCATACAGCTTCCTCCACTTTAAAAGTTCAATAAAAATTCATTTTTTTGACATTTTTTGATTTCATCAAAGATGTTTCTTTTCTCTTGTGATTTCGAAATCATACGAATTTCCAAATCATTAATATTTAATGAAACTTTTACTTCGTTGGTTAATTCTCTTCAGACACAATGTAAAGAGTTGAAATTTCTCAACTTTTCACATTGTCTTGACAAATTTGACGACAAAAAGGCTTCCATTTTTTCTGTTTACACTATCAAATTTTGTTGAATTAGGTAAATCTGTCAGACAAAATATGATAATGTAATCGCTGCTTTCGTATTTTGTCCTACTTTAGCAGCTCTAAAACCGTGTATTTTCGCACATTAAAAGCGCTGCAGCGTTTTATAAATAATTCTGCTTATTATTATTTCTTTCATTTTTATTCGATATTCTTTACTTCAAAGCCTTATTTTTCCTTTTTCTTTTTTTTTTTGAAATAGAAAAGGTTTATAAACAACCTGCATAGCGCGAACTGGTTGAGCAGCACGTGGTGTACAACCGAAATGAAAAATTTCTTATGGGAAATAACAGGTTTTTTCCACAAACCTTTTTTTACTTTATTTGTGACTTGTGCTCACATGTACCATGAAAAAAACAGTAACAGTTTCTTTAAAGAAATGCGTTTAAAGCATGTCCACAGCGTTAAAAACAAATTGCTTAACAAACACAGCTGACAAAGTAGCGCAGTTGAAATGTTTTGAAGACAGAAAGATTCAGGGGAGATTGCTAAAAAAATGAAAAACTCGACACAAGCGTACTTCTTGAGGTAAAACTGTATAATCGTATCATATTGCGGTGTATTCATATGCTTGCTCTCAAAGCTCATAAACATGTGAATAACATTGCATTTGGTATAAAATTTCATTTCAGGCGCTGAACGACCTTTTTTAGATGACAGTTCGTTTTCTGATCAATGCTTGCGATTTTGTTGTTTTTACCTCTACCATTTTTAAAGTGACATTTAACTTCACATAATTATAAGGAATAACGAAATTATACAGGAAAATTTAAAAATTCAAAATTGGCTTCTATTAACTGCCGAAAATTGAAATTAGGGTCTACCTAACTTTTTTTTCTTCCCTCACTGAAAAACTGCAGAAAAAGAAGTATAAGAAAAAAAGTCAAGTAGGACGGGCTAGTAATCTCATGCCAAGATAGCCAAGCACGTGAAAAGTATGAGGTTTTTGATTGGTTGAGAGCAAAGTCTGGTGCTAAGGCGCGAAAGGTGCGAAAATTAAAAAGGCGACAGGTTAGGAAATTCATATTAATAGGGGGAAAATGCCGGCTAGGTGGAAAATGTTGATTTGCGAGACAAAGATCTTGATAAAAGAGGGCAAAAAAAACTACTATCCTATATATTAGTATTTTCAAGATGATGAAAAAACTATCAAAAAATAAATAGGCAATTGTAATAATGTTTGACCATTTTTCTTTACCATACAGCAATCTGTCAAAAAACAGTCACTGTTTTTGTATTGAAAGAGTTTTAAACTTTTAAATAATTGACAACTTGAGTATAATTTTGTTTCAAAAAGTTGTATCTTAGGAACAAAGATAAATAACAATTCTATTGAGTGTGTAAGCAGTTATTAAAATTTATTAGGAATGTCTCCAAATATTTGTTTTTCATACCAACATAATGAACATGTATAAACAAAGAGATACACCTGAACTTTATATCTATTGGTTGCTTAAATACGTAAAAAACAAAACAAAACAAAGTTAGAAGAATAAGATCAGGAGAAAATACTTAAAAATTCTTATACACAGAACTGTAGGTTTTTAATGAATTATTAAAATCTAATGGTTGCCTAAATCCATAAAAAAACACAAAGTTAGAAGAATAACGTCATGACAAAATACCTGAAAACACTTACATATAGGATAGCAGTTTTTTTAATGAATTATTAAATGTGTACTTCCACACTCTTTAAATGCATTCTCTTTATTTTGAATATACACATAAATTCTTAGATACATAATCTGTATTTGTTTTGCTGTCAAAAAGATACAACTTCGAACATTTAGGCATTCAAGTATTTAACCTATTGAAACTCATTCAAACAGTGAAACACTATTGGGAAGACGAAACAAATAGTTTACTTCGTAAGATTTGCCCAACACAAAATTTGTTACACAATGAAAGAAGAGAACAAGAAAATGGAAGGGAAAGAAAATAATAAAGTTGAATTATCATACACAACGGAAGATGATGAAGATGAAATAAACTACCAACAACTGTTTGCAAATTTTGCGTCGAATACTACAGCACATGGATTTGGTCAAATAACACTGACACAAAATATACCAATAAAGGTGTTTTGGATTTTAACCTTGCTCGCATGTCATATAGGGTTATACTTCCAAATAACACCGCTAGTGGAACAGTATTCAAGAAAACCAACAAGCACAAAGATCTATCTTCAGGATGAAACATCCACTTATTTCCCTGTTATTGTCCTCTGTAATGAAAATGCTATAAAATTGGAAAAACTGGGGAGTCTAGAGGCATTGCTAAATAATAAAACAGTAAATAGCAAGTCAGCCAACTCTACTCAAATCGTTGTGCAAAATCGTACACAATATTCCTACAGAATATACGATGATTATGGAAATTTCACAGAACATTATTACTATGTAAATGAATCCCTAACAGTAGAGGATGAATTTTTTACACAAACTGAATTTAAGAAGAAGTACAAATCATCCATTGATGCACTTGTACTTCTTGATAAAGACGAGTTGTTTGAATATGGTACAAGTTTGGACGAAATGGTTGTATTTTGTCGGTGGAAATTTAAAGAGTGTTTATCAAATGAGGCTGGAGCATTTTGGCACAAGTTCTGGCATTGGAAATATGGCACTTGCCATGTGTTTAACTCTGGTCTGTCACAAAATGGTACAGAAGAAGATATCTTAACTGTCAGCAGCTCGGGTCCTGATAATGCATTGAGTTTAACTCTTTTTATCAATCAATCCCAGTATAATCCCAATGTCACTGATGCCGCTGGCATTCGATTTTATATAGGAGATCAAGGAAAACTGTACTCCCCTTATGCTCAAGGACACAGCTTGTCACCAGGATCCTCGTATTTTGTAGGGTTAAAAAAGAGAAACATAATACGTGTGGACCCTTTCAAAAATGAAAGTTGCAAAAAGCACCATAAGACTAATCTACAAAATCCAGTCACACAAAACGTATTAACAAAATACAGCAAAGAACTTTGCAAATATTTGTGTTTAGCGGAAACACAACTTTATTATTGTGGTTGTATTGAATACTATTTGCCTAAAACTGTATCGGAAAACAAAACATGCACGTCCGAAAGGGAGCGATTGTGCACAACCGAACCTCACATAAATTTTGCGACTGCCAATGCTGAGTGCATAACTAAGTGCACTCCTCCGTGTAGCGAAATTTCTTATAGCACACAAATTTCCATGCAAAAATACCTAAATCTTAAATACGAAGAAAAGGACAGCAATAAACTATTTTCTGATCAAAAAGGAGACATTGATTATTTAAAAGTTACTTTTTACTATGAAACTATGGAAACTGAAGTTTGGGAAGATGAAGAAGTCTATGGTATTGTGAATCTTCTTGCAGACATTGGTGGTCAATTGGGATTATTTTCAGGTTATTCAGTTTTCACCATGATTGAATTTCTTTTCTTCTTTTTTTATATCGGAGCCCATACAGTTTATTTCCTCATCCCGCGAAGACGAATGGCTTATCAAGGCTAAATTCGCTTTTATTTAATCAATTTTAACAGCCACTAATACCAATTATATGCTTCATTAATCAAAGGTTTTGCATGAAGAAAGAAGTGAACACACAAAAAACAGACAGCATAATTAAGCATGTGAAAAAAACAACAACATAAAAACGATTAGATTTTGTACGGGAATCTTTTTCTATGATTTGCAGTTGCATTCATTTAATATTCACATAAAAAAATGTGTAATAGTTGTTTTACTTGAATGATCTTAGTCTTTTGCTTCCTTGTAAGTATTGTCTATGTTACATTGCCAATGTAGACGAAATAGCATCATTCAAAAAGTGGAACACAATACCCTGAAAATACAATCAGGTTTTTTAAGAAAATGTCCAGAATGTAGATAGCTTTACATGCTTTTCGCATGTATATAACAATAAGCACATTCTCAGACACGTGTATTGTAAGGGAATGAAGTGATTGGAGACCTATACACAGAGATTGACAAAGCAATTTAAAAAGGTGACGCGTTTCATTCTGATTATCTTAGGGACCATCTCAAAATTTCGGTTTATAGTGAGAAAGATTAAGAATAATAAATATCATATTGTCCTTGTAAAAGCTGATAAAAAAGAACGAACTTACACTATACAAAAACATCAGTAAAAAACAAATTAGAACGATTTCAGAATGAATATCTGTTTTAATAGTTTAAGTTTATATTTTTTCTTGAAAGGGTTTGGAAAATGGATTTTTTTCACATCTTTGGTCGGTTCTAAATTTACTTTGCTAAATAAAAATGAAAAATTCACTTACTTCCGTAATGCCAATTTTTCTACAGGAAATAATTCTGAAGTTCTTTGTACCTGCAAGAAATTTCATTCCATGTTAAAAATCAATCTCATCACCTTCCCTTACTGTAAATTTCAAGCAGGTTTTTTACCACTGTATTAGTGAAAAAACAAAAATTTAAAAAAATTGTTACCCGCTGGCTTTTTGGGCTACTTGACGCACCTTAAAAGTAAATTTAATAAAAGCGATTATAAACAGTACATTAATACATATCTTATATTTACACATAAATTGACCTTTATAATGCTTATCTTTTCCATGGAAAAATCAACTTGTAGATACTGAAAAATGAAACTAAATTAACTAAGCCAACCATTGCTTTTTTCATCAATCAATTTCATTCAAGTAGAAATACAATTGACAACAGTAGACAATAGATGCATGCTTAGAGAAACAAAGTTCATTAGCTACCTGTGATTTTGTTATAAAATTTATCAATTAAAAATACATACGAGAGAACAAAGGCGAAGGTTTAGCAATTGTGATATATTACTATGGCTATTTTTGAAGGAGAACAACGGGTCTACTTTACCTGTTACAGATAATCACACACAGTTACTGTATTATTATAAAAGACTAGTTGGTAGTCTGTGGAGAATCCACAGGGTCCTTTCTTTATATATCGCATTTCGTGTTTCCGTAACAGACAGACAAACAGACAAACGACAGCTATTTTTATAGAGACAAATACTATAAAAAAGGCATCTGTTGTTTAACGACACAACACTGGAAAAACTTTAACACAAGCATAAAATCAAGATCAATGTGTTTTTTTAAAAAAAAAAATCAAAAAAAAGACACAGACTTACTTTCGAATGAAGCTCTTTTTAATCTTGCGTTTTCTGCTTCCAATGTTTTTACTTTATCTTGAAGTCTATCAATTTCCAGTTCATCTATTCCTTCTCTGCGAAAACAAAAATAAATAATGTTGCAGTAAACACTCTATAAGAATTTCTTTACAAGAATTTTAATGATCCTTTTTCGAATAGAAAACATAAAGGTAGATTGAATATTAAAGATGTAACATTTATATCAAGGAGAAATGACAATGAAGAATTTCGACGTAAACTGACTATAAAAATAAAAGAACGAACAGAAATAACTTCTTTGACACTTACTCTATGGAAACAGTTGAAGATCGGATATCATGATCCGATTTTCCACATTCCTCTAAAGCAGATTTTTGAAGTTCAAAAGCTACAAGCAAGGAAGCTTTCTCTTTCTCTAACTCATTATCGTATTGTGTTTTTAATTCCTGCATAACCCTTAACTTCTCTTTCTTCAACTCCTTAATATTTACATGTAGTTCTTTAACATTATTTTCTAATGCAAGTCTCTCTTTCTCTGTCTTCTCAACACTCAATCGATTTTCATTTATTGATGTTGTTAATTTTTCCTGTAAGTTTGCATTTAAATCATTGACTTTTTTCAAGTCACTCTCGAGTTGTGTGTACGCTTCCTTATGCATGTTGATTTCAAGTATTAAATTTTCATTTCTATGTTTTAACGTTTGATTATCATTTTTTAAACTAAGTAACTTTAATTCTAAATCTTTGATTTGATTGTCCTTCTCCTTTTTGATCTTATTGAACACAGCGTTAAAGTTTGTTTGTTTTTGTGTTTCCAACGAGTCCTTCATTTGTAATGTTTGCCCAAGTTCTGCTTCTTTTTCAGCTAGTACTTTACGCAAGTTTTTAATTTGTACATTAACAGTAGACACATGCTCTAGATGTTCATCAATTGATTTTTGGGTGGATTCATTCACTCTGTCCAATTCAGTTTTTAACGCATTTCGTTCGATAGTAATTTGATCTACATCTAACTTCATCAAAGTGCACTTACGTTGTTCATTTTCAAGTTTAACAACAATTTCATTATATGTAGCTGTCTTTTTATTTAACTCCTGCAATATGTCATCATTGACACCTTTTAAAGTCTTAATTTCCTTCTCTTTTTCTTCTAGCTCAAATTTAACACTGTCTAAATTTGTTTGCAAAATGTTATGCTCTTTATAAACGTTAGAGTTTTTTTCAACAGATTCCTGTAAGTTTCCCACTGTCCTTTTTAAAGACTCACATTCATCTCTCAAATCTTTACACTGTTTAGTTAGTTCCTCATGAATATTTTTAGAAGCTTTTTTCTCTGCTTCATGAATAACTTTGGTATATTTTAACTCTTCTTTAACAGTATCGTATTTCAATTTAAGAGAATCGTGTTCTGAACATAATACCTGTTTCCCCTTCACAACAGCATCTAACTCTGTGTTTACTTGCGCCAACTGCACACACACATCTAAGTAAGCCTGTACCTTCCCCATTACCATAGACAAAACATCTCTTTTGATGCTAGTAAATTCTTCAAACCATGACTGGTTTACTCCCTTGACTTCCTCCTTTATCACAGACAGTTGACAATTTAGCTGCTTGACATTACACTTCATATGCTTAAGAAGCTCTGCTGAATTGGACACATTTCTTGCAACTTCTGTAGATTTGATAGCATCAGATAAGGACCTGCTACTGTTGATAGAACTAGCCATATCTTGTGTAAAGTATGTCAAGTTAGTCATACTACCTTGATGTATGTTAGGTAATGAGAAAACATTCTCCTTTGGTGGGTGCAGTGTTTTGGGACTTAAACTGCGGCATTGGCTTTCTCGTGAGATTTTCCTGACACATCCCTTTATAGCTATCGGGGATGAACTAGATTTCCCAGACACAGGAGATAAATCATCATTAGACCGAGAGAAATCCAATTCTGCGGAATGGAATAGCATGTCACTGTCACTTGAAGTAATCAGTTTCTTATCTTCTGATAGCGACCGGAGTGACGCTGGCTCAAATTCAGATTCATCTGCAGTATTCTCATCATCTGCATTATCACTGGGAGATTCTGTTTCATAGTTGACATTCTCCAGCAATGGAAACTGCTCCACTGGATGTGATGACATTTCACGCTTCAGCACACTCATTGTTAGTTGATCATTTTCAACCAAAGCTTGCTCACGAAACTGTAATGTCTCTTCCAATGATTTGTTTTGTTTAGGGTCAATGAGTTTTGTTAAGTTACTTTGAGATAAACAATTACGAACCATAATACTTGTTTCCAATGAATCAGACAAACTTAATTCCGACATTAGGTCTGGTACATGATGTTGCAACATTTTAATATCCTCCACAGTCACATCTGGTAGATCTACATCGCATGGCGTTGGTTGCTCCTCCTTAACAAAGAACAAGAAAAAATTCAATCACAGACCTTCCACAAAAAACATTGCAAACAACTGGACAACTAAAGTGATGTACAAAATTTTACAAATTTGGCTAGGGAGACGAACATTGAAAATACTAAAGATTTTAAAGATTGTGATGATATCAGTGAAGTCCTGTAAATTTCTCCTTTTCTATAAGATATGCGAAAATGACCATTTTCAGGAAATTTTCTCAATCTTCAAATGCTAATAACTTAAAAAGGAGAATTAATAGGGAGCTGAAGATATGACCTGAGATACTGTTAACACTGGCTGTGATAACCGAATAAGGTCTAAATGTTTTTGGATAACATTGTGAATTTTGAAGTAAGTGTATTGACCTAGGTTTGGGAAATTTGAGCGATTTTGGTCCAAGGTAACACCTAGTTTCCAAGCAGGAGTTCTGGTCAGTTATATCCATCTGTTTTTAGGTTAATCAGCCTTAAAGTTATAAGTGCGATGCAATGGCTTTACAAAGGATAATAATTTCATTATTCATATTGAACTAAAGCTAAGTTCGCATCAATGCGAATAGCGTTACTATTATGCAATAAGAATTATGTCTTTTGCTGCACCTTTATTCACATGTTATGTTCTTTGTATGTTGTCGCTATAAATTACTTAAAAAATAGAGTGCAAATAAATATCGAAACTTTTTTATATTTTTTCACGCGAATAGCACGCAAATTCCGAACATGAGAGATACACTGCTTGATCTTTCTTGATCTCCGTCGTAAATGTATTATAACAAAGTTAAAAATTAAAAAATATATTTTATGACTTTTTCTTGGTTATGATTAAAGAAAACAAAGTATAAGGGAAAACAAAAATAAGAATTTTGAAAGAACTTCTATTGCATTTATGGGAGAGTGTTTTGGTTTAGTTGATTTTTCTCGGATGGTGTATTCAATAAAATAGCAAGTTCCTTAGACAAAGTCCAGATGTAGACCAAAAATACTTGGCATGAGGTAATAAGGAAAGAATTGATGCAAAAGAATTTGAATTTAGAACATCCGATTGGAAGGTCATTAATTTACCCTTTCTAAACCCTGCTAGTATGGAAATTAGATGTTAAGCCGGCAACAATAATGAGGACATCACAAGTACCATCTACAATAAAAAAAAAACATTTTTTTTCAGTGGTAATGTATCCTTAACATATTGATGTCCTGTCTAATTTTCTTCAATGAGCTATTCAGACATACTTTTTCCCGCTGCATGAAAGGGAATAAACACATCCGCTTTGCCAGTTACAGACTTAGCTTGTTATTATATTTAAACATAAAAACTTACAGCAAAAGGTTGAGGCCACTCGTCAAGACCAGGGAACAAATTCTTAACAAAGTGGTTACCTATAAAAAAAGTTAATAAATAAAATAAAATAATAAACATTTGCGTATTTCTAATGGAGTACAAACTTTTTCCTACCAAAAACTTGTTTAAAGTTGTCTCGTTTGCTTAATTCTTCTGTCCGAGCAACAATGGAACTTTCAGAAACAGTTTTGGTCCACTATAATGCCAAAGAAAATGCAAAAATTAATTCAAAGTCAATGATATCATAGCTATTCAAAAATCCATGATAAAATGGTTACTGAAATGCTGCGTAGAAGATTTTTATAAAAGATTTTACAGAAGAGCCAAAGAAATCCCCATCGTTTAAGAAATCATCTTTATACAGGACAATAGCAACACCAACTCTTACATTGTTATATCTGTTTTCCCTGACAGTGGGGTGATTTCGTCTCAAGAATGCACAAAATATTACTGGTCAAAAAAGCACTAACATAGATTTTTATTGATTTTAATGGATTTTTTACAGGCTAAGGTTACTGGTTACATTCTGCGATCATTTTAAGTCAAATCATTGAATGTATTGCACAAACCTCCGTAAATTGTAAAGAGAAATTTTTTCTTCTTAGAACTTCCAAAACAGCCAAAACATACATCTTCGGTGCTTCATAGACTTGTTCAAAAATATCCAGCCTATATAAATACAGAATAAAAGTTATAGACAAACAATTTAGGTATTAATTTTTGTCAAAAAAGAATTTAAGTTTTACACATGTGGGTCACTGTTCTCATTTTAAAAAAACTGTCTGACAAGAAGCCATAAAAAAGTAACCAAATTTCTTTGGTTTATCAAACATGGAAATGTATAATATATAAGAAGTCAATTGCGAGTTCCCTTTTTTTTTAGCAAACGAAAACAAATTTTACCTTTTCTTTATTCTTTTTAAACTTGTATGATACGCTAATAACTTTGAGTCGCAATCAAATATTAATTTTTCTAACCGCGTCACCCATCTAGATTCAAAATAATTGCCAACTTCTTAATAAGGACAGCAGTTTTTCAGCATTGGCTAAACTCACTATTCAAGAAACATATCACAACTGACTACTGGATAAAACAGTACCTTAATCTTGTATGCAAATTTGTTGATAATTCGTCTTTTGCTCGAGCACATAAATTGCGATTTTCCCTAAAATGAGAACATAAAAA
Organism: Hydractinia symbiolongicarpus; assembly: GCF_029227915.1. Lineage (NCBI taxonomy): Eukaryota > Metazoa > Cnidaria > Hydrozoa > Anthoathecata > Hydractiniidae > Hydractinia > Hydractinia symbiolongicarpus. Next base: position 25,222,919 of record NC_079876.1, read on the forward strand.
TTTGTAAACAGCTTATGAAAATTTTAAGTGAATTGGATTTTTTAATAAGTGCATAGTCCATCTTTAAGAGCATGTTGGGTAGGAAAGAATTCATGTCCTAAATGAGTGCTGAGTAAATAGTGTATTACATGAAACGGGACCACTGTGTCTTAGTGGAAAAAGAGAAGTAGAGAAACGTAACAATAACAATAAAAATAACATACATAGAATGAAATATTTTGGGTGCCTAGATGTTAGCAGTGCTACTGTATAGGTATATTTTAATAATAACTGAAATACTTCTGAAAATATCTTCTTTTTAAATTTAAGAAAGTATACCTGATCTGATGATGATTTTTTCGTAGAACAATAAGTTGTTTTTGATGACTTGCACAAAGATCAGGTAGAACAGAAGGATCACCAATGTGCTCTGCTCTCATCTGGTTTTGCAAAAACCCCTATGAAGGAGGGCACTGGTTTATTCATTTTTCAAGCAACAAAACATTATTTGTTCGTCAACTGGTGTATTAAGAAAATCGAAAATTGGGGGTCAAGGCAATTCACAGCATTTCGATCAATGAAAACGGATATAAATTTTTCTTTCTGGGCTATTACCCAGTATACGTTTTAGTTAGTATAAGTTAACTTTTTAGACATCCTCCAACTCTGTTTTAATAAAGGATATTTTTTTTTAGAATTTCAGAAAATTTAAGTAGCTGATCAGTTAGAGTGTATATACCACCAAAACTTTTTGAAATATTCTCTCAACTGTAGGGGATACCTGTACATGTCATTTTTAAGTAAACAACCAATGATTGATAACTAGTTGTGCTTAAAATGCTATTATAATGTGAATATAAACTGCGTTAATATATTTGTGAGCTTCATTTCTCAAGATATATAACGTCAACAGTCTTATGGTCACTGCCATGACTGTGTTGATTATGGAACTTTCTTTTCGGTAAAATACTATCTTTTGTGACGTAAGTCCACGAGATGCAAACATACGCATTTTGAATGAGCGAAGCGAGAGAATGCTCCTGTGATTGTCTAAAAGTAAGTTTATTTACCATATTTTAAAATAAATGTCTTCCTCGGAATAAAATAATATTTTATGGTTATAAATAAAGTTGTGAGATTTCGACACAAGTTCTCACTTAAAAAAAATAAGTATTACGTGTACCCAACTTTATTATGAAATTTTTCTTGTGTTATTTTTGTATCAACACATCTTGAAAGACAACAGGTGCTTTAAACTTGCTAGACTTGAAAACAAGACGTTAAGTGATTATGCACAATAAATTATACTGGAGGTGATTTTGAAAGAAAACAAAAACAGTCTCAAAGCTTTTTTTTTTTTGTTTACCTACTTTAGTATGTTGTTAAATTGTTGAAAATAATTTTTTTTACGATTTTGTTGTTCTACTGGAATTTAACTTGTCATCGTTCAAACCTAGCAATAAATTATTATCTCTGTTGGACCAAGAAGTGAGTGCATCCTGACAAGTCCTGGTTAAGCAATATATGTCGTCTGATGCCACAAACCAACAAAATATGTACGAACCAAGTTGGCTTTTGTTCAATTATAGCAATGACCGTTAATGTAGTAATGGCTTTTTGGGTATGAAATTTGGACATAATAAAATGCAAAAACGTTTTATGCAATGTTGTTTTCCAAGAGCAGCTCACAATATTTGGATTTGATTTTTAAATTTCCAAAATTCCTGCATATGATACAATTTTCTTGCACCAAATCAGTGTAGTTTAAAAATGGGTAGATCTGCCTAATGTTCTCTTAAACCTAGATCCCCAGGACCATGATATATGAAAGTGTTAAAACAACACAGGTGCTTTTGTTTAGGTTTTAATTCCCTGTATTTTCTGGTGGTATGCTGAAGATTTTGCTGTAGCATCAGTTGTTGTCAAAGAATAATGGCCAGACAAGGAAAAGTCCTAACAAGAATGGCTTGTTTCAAACTTTAAAATGTACAATATAAAATACAGTTACCTGGGCCATGTCTACTTGATCCTGAATAAGTTGTTTCATGATAGTGACTCGCCCTTCTAAACTTGCTAATCTCTCTGTTAGGCCTTTAATTTCTTTCATGTTAACATTATTAACAGAGTCTAAATTAGATTAAAACGTATGTGAGTGAAAATATTGTGAACAAGAAATAAATTATAAATGAAGCATGGTTAACACTGTTAAATACTACATTTTGTAGTTATTCAATGATATAAATATATTTTGTGACAAACCTAGGTGCTTCTTAATTGTTCAGGCCTTTTTATTCAAAATTATAGAGCTATAACTTTCTTTACTAAGCCTAAATAACTCACATAACACTACAAATAAAGACAATTTCATTTTTATAAAAATCAGATTACAAATATTCGTAGTCTATCTTATTGTGGATTCAAAGGCATTTTCCATAACTTATGCTTGTCATTGCAGAGGGATTTCCATTGCTTCACGAAGACTGCATACCAACGTCAATAAAAAGAAACAACTCTTAAACATGTTCTTGCATTAACTTCAATTATTTTTCTTAATTAACAAGTAATAAAGGATTGTTTGTACAGTTTTAAGAAACTTAGTACAGGGCTATTTAAAACTTTAAAAAGAATTGTGAACCAGAAAAGAACTAATAATAATTTTTTAACAACATCTTCATAAAAGAAGAAAATAATTTTCGTAATTGATGAATTCCAATTCTTTAACTTTCTATAAATAGTACTTTAAAATATAAAAATTCCATTAACCTTATTCATGCTGGGAGTGGGGGAAGCTTTAAATTTTGTGACTTTTCCTAACTTTCATTTAGCTTTATTTGCCCAAAAATGTTTTTTCGGAATTATGCAGTAATATTCTGAAAAAATTTTTTGACTAAAAAATGTTTTAACATGTTTTTAAAAACTTAATGTTACTTCTTAGTTTATATTGTTATAATATTTTGTTTTTCTATTATTATTGTTACTAAATCCCTCACAATTATATACCATTTAAAATCGTTAACATAATTCAAAGTTAGTGTTGTATTTTTCTATATGACCCTGTATTTGATGACTTCATCAACAAAAATGCTGACCTCACCAAATTGTTTATTGTAAAACATTTGTGGTAAGTCAGGTCCAACGGACAACAATTGTAGAAATTACTTATCTGCATTTACTAACAATGTGCTACCACCATACTGCAACTTATCTATATTTACTAAAAATATGCTACCACCATGCTGCAACTTATCTGTATTTAATAACAATGTGCTACCACCATGCTGCAACTTATCTGTATTTAATAACAATGTGCTACCACCATGCTGCAACTTATCTATATTTACTAAAAATATGCTACCACCATGCTGCAACTTATCTGCATTTACTAACAATGTGCTACAACCATCCTGCAACTTATCTATATTTACTAAAAATATGCTACCACCATACTGCAACTTATCTATATTTACTAAAAATATGCTACCACCATGCTGCAACTTATCTGTATTTAATAACAATGTACTACCACCATGCTGCAACTTATCTGTATTTAATAACAATGTGCTACCACCATACTGCAACTTATCTGTATTTACTAACAATGTACTACCACCATACTGCAACTTATCTGCATTTAATAACAATGTACTACCACCATACTGCAACTTATCTGCATTTAATAACAATGTTCTGCCATCATACTGCAACTTATCTGCATTCACTAACAATGTACTACCATCATACTGCCACTCATTTGTATTTACTAACAATGTACTACCACCATACTGCAACTTATCTGCATTTAATAACAATGTGCTACCATCATACTGCAACTTAGCTGCATTCACTAACAATGTACTACCATCATACTGCCACTTATTTGTATTTACTAACAATGTTCTACCACCATACTGCAACTTATCTGTATTTAATAACAACGTGCTACCACCATGCTGAAACTTATCTGTATTTAATAACAATGTACTACCATCATACTGCCACTTATTTGTATTTACTAACAATGTTCTACAACCATTCTGCAATTCATCTGTATTTACTAACAATGTCCCATCTGTATTTAATATGTGACAGTAAAAACAACCATACCTAAAATTTTTTGGGCTTCTAAAAACACAGATTCCACAGCATTTGTGTTGGACTGAAAGAAAAAATATCCCACTTGAATAAGTTATTTTCACTGAATTTCTAGATTTTATAAAACTAGCTGTTAGTCCATGGAAAACCCATTGGTGTTAAACTGACATGAAACCTTACAGGAAATCAATCACTACTTGCAGGTACCATATTTGGCTCACAGACAGACAAATAGCATTATTATTAAAGACTAGTCATTAGGCTGTTGAAAAATCCATAGAGTTGCGTGTCAGCAAATTATCTACTCTGCAGGGGACCTGGAATGAAAAAGCGGCTACCCATTTTGAACACACAAAATACGGCTATTATCAAATACATATCTGTATTTATGGGAAGCAGTAAAGGGACAATATATATGCACTGAGGGCTGTAACATTATGTAGCTTGCTTGCAATAGCAGCATAATGAAGTGTTCAGTATTCTTCTTTCTCCAGGGTTTACCATGGTATCACTATAAAAAAAACTACTGTAGAATGTCTTTATGCATAGCATAAAAAACTATTTGAGCATCTACCTGTTTCATGAAATCTTCACATTGCTGCAGAAGATTTTGAATTGTTGACTGTTGATCCTACAAAATTATGATGTTATTATAAACAGATGTTGTGTTCTAAAGACTTTTTTTAAATTTAGATGAAAAATATAATTTAACAACTAGTCATTATCACGATATAAAACTGTCAATAAACTTGTATAAAGCCTGAAAACTACCATTAATTAACTTTGTGGTAGCAAAAGTATGACCATGTATTTGGTGTAAACATAAAATCAACCCGTTGTAGACAAGAAACAAAATAAAGTATGTAAAATATATATTTTAAGAAAATTCTTGGTGTACAGGAAAGTGTCTGCTTTAGAGGTTCCGAGTATTGTGCTCAAATTAAACAAATTATTATGGCTGCACATTATGCTAATTTGTTATACTATCTTGATGGGTTGAAAAAAGCCATATTAGATCCATGGATTTAAAAAAGGAACATCTTTCTTATCATACCAACTTGCATTATCACATGTAAAATAATTACAAAAACTGTTAATTTTTGATTTTCAAGTTTAAAATTAAAATACTTCTTGACGGTTCCAAACAAATCTAATATTAATTTGTTTTGTGTTTTGTCCACATTTTGCACTGTAACTACCAAGCTAGTAAAATAGAAAAAATCACAGGAGATTATAAAAAAATTCCTGCTTTTCCAAGTTGGTTGTAAACCAAGGGTGGATCTATACTTTACTTGCCATTAATATAGAGCTTTTTAACTCTTTTTTTAAGAACAAATCGCTTAATGCTTTATTATCAGCTCTCTTGTTTGACTAAATCCATCCCATAATGTACATGCACTGCTCTATATTTTACAAACCAAAAACACTAACATACATGATTAGAAATCCATTCAAGCAAAGAAGGAGTTTCAGTTGCTCCTTTACACAAGCACGGCAACAATGGTAACTGCTGCAAAAGTGAAAACACATGTTGAAATCTGCAAATAAAAAATAGGAAGATTTGTGTACATATTATGACAGCAAACAGTTTGTTAAAATACCAACGTTAAAAAGTAGTTGATGGGCGATATTATTTCATATTTTAAAATCTATAGTAAAGACCCACTCTAATACAAACAACAATGATGGTAAAAACACATCAACAATAATACTTACGACTGTAGCATCTTTTTACACTGCACTTGAGCTATCAGAAAGTTTCGAAAAGATCCTTTGACAACATCAACATGAGTTTTAAATGCACTGAAAATTAAAAAAACAGAAGGAAGGAATATCCAATTTGTAATCTATGCAAAATAGCTATACCAAATGACAACTATATTTACAGATTTTACAGATTTTTCTGGTGAAGTTAACTTTTATCCAAACAAATCTATTGTAATAATCATTGTCTGTGACATTTGATGATTCGCAAAATGACAAATTTTGACTTACTTATACAATTAAAAAAGAATATAAATCGCAGAATTTTCCATTTTCAGTTAATGCTGGGAAATTTCTGTCAATGCTAAAACTTAGTATGAAATCAATTTTTAGAAATTTGGTAAACGTAACAAATAGGTCTTCTTTCAAACAGAAGTAGTGAAATTAACTAACACTGACCTGCAATGAAACAGGTTATTAAAATCAATCCTACGTTTAAAAAATGAGTCAACATAGGTTGATTTAATCACTCTTATTTGAGTTCAAATCTGGCTTTTCACACAATTGCCATTATTTCTAATTCTTTGTTTGATAAAGTAACATGACAAACCAATGTAAAGATTATTAAAATACATATTTAAAACTGATTTCCACATTAATTTTGTTATTTATCCATACTCTGTAATATGATCCAAATTTGCAATTGCTGCAAGCCAGCCATTCTTCTGCAAGATTTGATCATTTACCAAGTTTTCACAATTTTCACCAATTTCTGATGCACAACGTTGAAATTCCTAACAATGAAAATTGAAATGTTCTAAAATAGCAAATGATAAATATATTCAAATTTTCGTGTATTACCAAAAGAAATAGTTTCAGTGCAAACTACAACTACAAATTTATATCAAAGCCCTTCAACGTGTTCTTTTCTAAATGGTTAACATTATGGAAATAATTAGTTTATTTCCATTATGATATAAGTGTGTTGTAGTATAATATACCAGAGAATTATGATACTTTGGTCACAAACCCAAAGTATCATAATAACAGTCATAATAACAGTTAAATTATTGTTCAGTTTGGCAACATTAACAACAACTTTCAGAGCAACTTAAAAGCAAAGTGAATAAAGTAAATATTACTGCAGCAAGCTTCGCTCTTGCCACCAAGGTTTCATAACCAGGTTTCATCTTTAGACATTTCTCTACTTCTTCTTTAAGAGAAGCTTCTATAAAAAAATATAATTTACAAATCACTACTTTTGTCAATAAGGACAAACATTTGATTAAATGTGTTATGACAGGCATCAATTAATTAAAAAAGGCCAACGTTACCTGAACCAAGATTAAAACTTGGTGATGGTGGCACTGGTGAGTCAATGGTTGTTCTGCTGAATAAGTAAAATGGCAAACTTTCCTAGATCAATAAGAAAGGGGAAATAATTAATTTTATTATACAACATGAACAACATGTACAGTTAAAAAAATTTTTAACGAAACAGATAATCTTACTGTTCCAGAACCAACATAACTAGCCACTCTGTTTGAAGGATTTAATGGTACACCATGAGCAGATAGCAAAACTTGCTTTTTTGTAGGTACAAATATTGTTTGCTGTATTGCTTCCATTAAATGACCAACACTTATACAAAATAGAAGAAACATTACAAATTTTGATAATTACATTAAAGTAAACAAAGGCAGCTCTCTTTGTGATCCGAAAAAGTAGGAGTTAGAAATTAAGTGAAATAAAAACAAATATGGAAAAAAGATAATAACACAGAAAATATACCTATTTACAGCAAGTTCTGTATCAAATTTCAGCATAATGCCAATATCCACCAAGAATACATGCAGCATTGTTTATTTGTATTACTTGTCTAAAACAGAATTGTTTGCACCATAGAGTTTATTTAGAGACTATACAGTCAAATCTGTTTAAAATGGACTTTCAGAGAATCAGGCCTGGTCAGGAGCAAAATCACCCATGTACGGTACATCACTCTCCCAAATTAGTAATGGCATGCAATGATGATTACACGCCTAAGTTATGTTATAGCAAGATAAGCAAGCAACATAGCAAGAACTTTTTTCTCAAAAACTGATAAAAAAAGTTAGCGTACAAAAATTGAAACGTTTTTTTCATGTAAAATTACCTGATGTTTTGTTACGACAGTGGCACCCTTAGTGAAGGCTTTCAGTGATGAAATAGGGGGCCCTTTCACAGTTGGAGTGCTCATCAAGACGTTCAAATATTTGGTGCAGAGCTTGCACCAAACTTGCGTAACGTACTCCTTGCCATTTTTTTCCACCTTCGACCCAATGATATTGTTGCACTATACCACTATTGCAGCTACCATTTTGATATATAATAGTTTGTTTATATATATGTCGGTCACGGCAATTCGGTAACACGTTTTTAGTACGAATTAAGATGGTGTCTAGTTTCTCATCCTTCTAAGTTGTAACTTGGTGTCAGAAGTAAAAATGAATACATCACATAAACGACCAGAATTGAAGTTAACTGGCAACATATCTGAAAATTTCAAGAATTTTGAACTTAGATTCAATGACTATTGCATTCAGTCGAACTACAGAAATTTGGAGAAAGACTTACAAACTGAGCAAGCAGAACATTACAGATAGATAGATATTTTATTTATCAATAGCAGTTATATATATACAATTAAAATTAAAAGAAAATAAATATAAAGAAAAAGAAAATAAATATCATAATTAGTCAGGGTAACAAAATTAAAATATATAATGCTATTGAAGGGAGACCATACCTAATAGCATAAAGCTAAGGCAAAGGGTATGGCCACCCTTGGACAATTACAGTAAACGATACGAGACGCACAAAACAACACACACATAAAAGTGGGTCAATATAAACAACCATGCGGGAAACAAATGGCCAAGTCTGACAATTCAGGAAGGATTAGTAAGAGGAAACAAAGTACTTTTTCAGATCACTTCTAAGATTAAAATAATCAAGGGAGACAAATTTTCTAGTCATTAAAGACTGCAATTTATTCCAGGAATTAATGGCATTAAATCTAATTGAGTTTTTACCAAAAGAAATAGTATTAAAGGTAGGGAGATTGATCAAACCAATTTTCTCTGCCCGAGTGCCTTGAGCATGGGTGAAGTCAACCGCAAATGTATTAAGGATAGAAGCAGGCAATTTTTCATGAAATAGTTTATGTAAAAATAGAATATTGTGACATTTGACAATATCAGAGAATTTGAGGAGCTCAAGATTACCATACAGGTGACTGGATGATGCTCTTCGAGATTCAAAAGACATGAGTCTAATAGCAAAATTTTGCAAAACAGTAATACGATTAACATCAAGACTGTTTGGCTGACCCCAAATTTGATTACAATATTGCAAGTGTGAATGAAAAATGGCATAGTAAACTAGAATAAGAACATTTAAAGGCACAAAGTGACGAAGTTTAGCTAAAGCTCCATTGGCCCTCTTGAGCTTGGCAACAGTATCATTGATCTGAGACTTCCAGCTTAAATCAGAATCTAATAGAACACCAAGATATTTAATACAATTACTAGGTATAAGCCTTTTACCATTGATAAAAAGCCTAAAATCGTAATTAAGAGGTTTCCGTGTATGTTTAAAAACAATGTACTCAGTCTTACTAGCATTAAGAGAAATTTTATTGGCATTGAGCCAATGGCAAAGAAGCTTGAGGTCAAAATTCATTTGTTTGGCCAGTTGTTTCAAAGATTTACTGAAGTTTAAGAGATTGGTGTCATCAGCAAAGTGATGCACCAAAGAAAAATTAATTGAACAATGCAGGTCGTTAATATAAATTAAAAATAAAAGAGGTCCTAAAACAGAGCCCTGAGGGACACCATGCCTGATAAGATTACTAGTTGATATATTTCCATTGATGGATACAAACTGTTGACGTCCTGTTAAGTAAGACTTAAATAGTGAGAGTGGGATACCACGAATTCCATAGTGAAAAAGCTTTTTAAGCAAAATTTCATGATCAACCGTATCAAAAGCCTTTTGAAGATCAATGAACACTCCACATGCATAATTTCCTTTATCAAGAGCATCCATAATTTTTTGAGAGATGTTCAGAAGTGTTTGAGAAGTCGAGTAATTTTTCCTAAAGCCAAATTGATGCTTGTAGAGGGCGTTGTTTGCTTCGAGAAAACCATACACTCGTTTGTATATGATTTTTTCATATATTTTATCAATATTTGAGAGTAAGGATATAGGTCGGTAATTTGTTAATTCTAATTTGGACCCTTTTTTATAAATAGGGATGGTCTTGGCAGTTTTTAGGTTTGTAGGAAAAATACCAGTTGTGAAAGACAAATTAATAAGTTTTGAAAGTGGTATAGATAATTCAGATTTAACAAGAGTTAAAATATGGGCAGGAATACTGAATGGCCCAGAAGATTTACCAGGGTCAAGGGAAGAAATGCAATGCAGAACTTCTAAATCATCAGTTGGTGAAAGAAACATCGAATTAGAAGTAGAATTTTTTAGAAAAGAGGAGAAATGTTTTCGAGTGAACGGGATATTCATTCTGATGTTATCTGCAATTGAAGCAAAGTAATCATTAAAAGAATTAGCAATTGTCACTGGATCAGTTACAACAGAGTTATTAATGTTCATACAGGTGGGAGAAGCAGAAACAGAAGAACGAACAGAAATAATATTTTTAACCCCTTTCCAAATATTGCCAATATTTTTTTGGTTATTGCTAAAATATTTATTGAGGAAATTACTCTTACTCATTCTACATAGAGATACAATTTTGTTGCGGTACTTTTTAAAACTCTCTAGCAAGGAAGACTTTAAAAGTGGATCTTTCTCTCTTAAAAAGCATTTATGCAGATGGTCTCTTTTGATTATTGAGGTAAGGATACCATTAGTAATCCAAGGATTGGATTTTTTTTTTCTTTTTTTGTTGCATGTTTTTTTTAGAGGAGCATGATTGACCAATAGACTGTTGATACAATTGTAAAAATTGTTAAACGATAAGTTGGGATCATCTACATTCAATTGTAGGATATCATCCCAATTTTTATTGTGAAGTTCGGTGAGAAAGTCATTGTGATGAAATTTCTTCCAATCATGAACAAATATATCATCAGAGGTGTGCAAAGGATTGATTGCAGACAAGTTTTTTAAGACTAAGAACTGAGGGAAATGGTCAGATATTGAACTTATAATATTACCAGACACAGTGTCCCACTTGGCTGAACTAAAATAAATATTATCAATAATCGTGCTAGAAACTTCAGTAACTCTTGTGGGAAGAATTATATGCGGGAGTAAGTTAAATTGCGAAGTAATATCGATGTAATCGGACACTTCTTTGACTGTTTCAGACTTTAGAAGGTCAATATTAAAGTCTCCAAGGAGGAAGATAGACTTGTTATCTGAAGACGCTTTCTCAAGAAGAGGCAATAAAAAATGATTGTTGAACTCATCAACAGACATCGAGGGATGTCTGTAGATGCATCCAACAATCATGTTTCTATCTTTGGCCAGTATAATTTCAATGAATTTAGATTCAAGCTCCTTGCTTTTATATGCAAGAGTATCCAGGTCGGGACGTTCAATAAATTGCAAGTGATTAGGGATGTACAAAAGAGCACCACCCTTTTCACCTTCAGTAGGTGTGTGCGTGAAGGAATAACCCGATAGATCGCAGTTAATAGGTGGGATTTTAGTCTGGAATTTGGTCTCAGTGATACCAATAACACTGAAGTCATGCCCAAGTTGACCTAACAGAATCTTTAGTTCATCAATATGTTTAGACAGAGAGGCGATATTCATATGAAAAAGGGAGAATTTATCAGAATTAACTTGAAGGGCAGAGAATTCAATTGGATCGTAATATTTGCAGTTGACACCACCCATGGTTTCAGGATGGGGGACCTCGTTGATTTCAATAGAGTTGAGCTGGGAGAGAAACCTTTTCATTTCCATAGAGGAAAGACTCTTGTCATAAACTAAGGGGGGAGTTGTTGAGCCAAAGGGGAGAATTTTGTTGATACATTTACAACAGAACCAAAGTTCATCAGAGTTTTGGAGAGATATATAATCATCAGCATTGAGACCATTGCATTTAATATGAATCCAGAATTTACAAATATCACACTGAATAGCCTTATGATTTGAATTAACAGACTTTCCACAGACACCACACGGAAAATTTATCATTTTTAAGTGAACACACAGAACATAAAAATATCACACAAAAATTATCAACAAGCCTATAGAAACAAGATAATCACGTATGAGAGCAGACGAAAACAAGCAGGAAATGACACAACACACAAAATGACAATGGGATGTGTCAAAAGATGTGTTTAGTGTTTCAAAAGCTAGACAAGATGATAAACTACAGGGGAGTGAAAATTGATATTTATGACCGATTCAGCAAGCAAGCGCGCAAAAATAAATAAATAAATAAATTATTAAATCGAGTGAAAAAAAAAAAAAAAAAAAAAAAAAAAAAAAAAAAAAAAAGAAAAAAAAAAAAAAAAAAAAAAAAAAAAAAACGCCTTTTTTTGGCGCGAAAAAGACACGTTTAAAAATTTACCTTATTCCAAGGAAACATCGTCATAATAATAATCTAAGTCGCTTACGTGAAAAATTTTAAAAGGTTCATCTGTTATATTTGGTTTAATAAAAACATTACCCTTCCAAGACCAAGATGATGCAATTCTACCTTCGTGATATAATTGACTGCTCATTCCCAACAGGGCTTTATAAGCTGGGCAAAGATTATCTGAAATAACAACTTTACGATGATTTACACTGTCTTTCAACTTTTTACGGTTTTCGAGCGCTTTTTCAGCCTTCTTCCTGTTGACGAACCTAACTATAGTGCGCTTTGGAAATTTCGAGTCTCTTTCCCTCTTTGACTTTGGTAGGCGATGACAAGCCTCAATTTCGTTACAATCACAGTTAACACCGATTTCCTGAAGAATGCTTATTACCTTTGCTTCGAGATTTCGATCAGCGATATCATCTGATATGCCAATGATTTCCAGATTATTTCTTCTGGAGTATTGGTCCTGGGCGTTAATCTTCATTTCAAGGTTAATTTGAGATTCGTAAATTTCGTCGTTTTCCTTTTCAAGTAATCTAATTCTTTTTTTCATATTTTTGTTGTCGTCCAGAATTCGTTTAAGAACATTATTTTTGATTTCGTCTACGCTGTCTTTTATTTCTTTCAGCCCAACCTTTTCTTTCACTTCATCCTGAACTTTTATCAAAAATTGAACCAAATCTGGCTTTGTGAATTTATCAATTTGTGATTTAGATTTTCCCACAATGTCACTTAAGTTGGCAAGTGTAAAAGACGAAGCCATTATATCTTTATTTGAAATTAACTATTTATTTATTTAAGTTTATTATTCTAATCACTCCCCGTTGTAGATAGAGAAGTTTTACATCCGCTTATAGCTTATGAACACGTCCGTTCGCTACGATGTCTTGCTTGAACAAAAACATTTTAGTCAGAACATCTTAAACTCAGGGACCTAGAAATAGTGTGAGTTTTTTTATCTGAGCAACCTTTGTTGGAGATCTCTGCACTGAGATCTTCAATGCCAGATGAAGCTCTCCAGGTGATACGTTATACCATTGAGCCATCCATTCCAGTAGATGATAAGAAAAAAACCATGGATTTGGATGAATCGTCTACGCACACATTACACAGGAACAACAGGATCTACCCTAATGACTGATCGGTTCAAATTCTGGCATTCGTCCCAAAATCAAGATGAGACAGTCTAGGATTGGGAGGTCCGAATACGACAAGCCGGAAGCCTGTGTGAATATGGAGAAATTACAGACATTATGTGTCGTGATAAGTTTGTCTTTGGACTTTGTGAGGACACAGCACGAACTGAACTGTTAAAAACACATCTGAGAACAGATGGCACACAGAAAACAATGTCAGATGTTGTCGCAGAGGCCAAGTCAATGGAATCTGCTCGAGTGACAAACAAACTCATCAGTGATGCATCAAAAGGGACAGAAGAGAATGTTCACTGGACAAAAGCAACAATACCACCACAACAAAGGAAGAAACACAGAGACATGAAATTGAGACGTGAGCCAAATACTTGCCACTGGTGTGGAGACAATAAAGGACCACATCCTTGGGCAACTTGCCCAGCTAATGGACGTAAATGCACAAGGTGTGGTGGATTTGACCACTTTGCAGGAGTATGTCTAGAACAACAAAATGTCAGCCACCTTGGCAACAAGGGATACAACAGACCCAACTACAACAGAAGAAATAACCAACGTCCTCCACAACCAAACAGCAATCCGCAGGGTATGCAAAAGTCGACCAACCACCTTCATGCAACATCAACATATTATCAACCAGATAGCAGAACAGAATCACCTGAGCAGCAACAACCAACATACTACACTGATGAACAACCACTGTATTACAGCACAGCGTACGCAACAGATCAACGGAATGGACAATCCCAATCAAATCAGGAAAAATTTATTCAAAGCTTTTGTGTTCATCAACAGGGAGAAACTTTGTAAACCTACAGTTCCAAATCGACTCCGCCGCTACATCCAACACCATATCGCACCAGGTCGTCCAGAAATACTTTCCTGATATCGAGCTTCAGAAATCGCGTTGTGTATTACTTCCTTATGGGAACAAAAGTGAGCCAATCAGACCCATCGGGAAAATCACCCTTTTGTGCGAAAAGTTCAAAAAGTATCATAGTCTAGTGTTCCAAGTCCTTGACTCGAAGGACATGATCGGAAAGCCAGCTCTCCTTTCCGGCAAAGACTGTGTAAACATAAACATCATGACCATCAACACAGGGGATATCTACTCTCTGCAACAGCAAGGCAACCTGAATCAGCCAACAACCACTAGCCAACCAAAAACACATGTTAACAAAACAAAGCCATTAGATACAACCCATCCGCTGACCAAGGAGTCATTAATTGAATGCTATAAAGATAGCTTTAACGGTGTTGGCTGTCTCCAAACACCAGTATCATTCCGGGTAAAAAATGATGTTACACCAGTTCAAATGCCAATTCACCGAGTACCACTGAGCAAACGTGGGAAAGAAAAAGCAGCTATAGACAGATATGTCAAAGAAGGAATACTGGAAAAAGTGACACAACCAACTCCATGGTGCTCAAACATACTTTGCAGAGAACAACCAAACAAATTTCGTGTATGCATAGACCCCAGCCAAACAATAAACAAAGCAATAGAACGACCTGTATACCAAATGCCAACACTGAATGAACATCTACACAAACTGAACAATGCAAAATGTTTCACATTAATTGATGTAAAGGATGGGTATTTTCACGTGCCGTTAGATGAAAAATCATCAGATATGACAACAATGCACACTACCTATGGACGTTATCGATGGAAAAGACTTCCATTTGGCATCAACAGTGCTCCAGAGGAATTTCAAATGAGACTCATGACAGCGTTAGAAGGACTAGAAGGTATCGCACCCATAGCTGATGACATCCTAGTATATGGTTGTGGGGAAACAGCAGAAAGGGATCATGACAAAAATCTCATTGCACTAATGGAAAGAGCTAGAACCAAGAACATCAGATTCAACCCGGCAAAACTCAAATTCAAGCAGAAAGAACAGAAATTTGTAGGACACATTCTTACACAAAATGGCATCAAAGCTGATCCGGAGAAAACTGATGCCATCCTACAGATGCCAAAACCACACGACAAAAAGAGCCTGCAACGCTTCATTGGAATGGTCAACTACTTATCACCTTACTGCCAGAACTTGAGCACTGTCATCCGGCCATTGACTGAACTAACAAAAACAGACATGGCGTTCACATGGTCTTCAACACAACAAACTGCATTTTCAGATGCTAAATCACTTATAGCATCTACACCTGTCCTACAATACTTTGATCCAGCTAAGAAGGTGATACTCCAGGTTGACGCAAGTGACAATGGTCTTGGAGGAACACTTCTACAAAACAACAATCAAGAACAGTTACAACCAGTCGCATTCACATCTTGTACTCTCACTGAAACTGAGAGAAGATACTCTCAAATTGAGAAAGAGTGTTTAGCTATATGTAATGCATTCTCCAAGTTTGACCACTGGCTGTACGGACACAAAAACATTGAAGTACATAGCGACCACAAACCTCTGGAAATCATCATGAAGAAGCCACTCAACCGAGCACCGGCACGACTCCAAAGAATGCTATCTAGACTACAGAGATACCAATTTATGGTAACGTACAAAAAAGGAACCACACTCTACATAGCAGATACCCTATCCAGAGCACCACTCACCAAACCTTCTACAAACACAATAAATGCCTTTGAAGTATTCCGCGTTGAAACAGAGTCAGAGTATCCACAACACCACCATCAGCTCAAAAAAGACACGGAAATGAACATCCTATCAGCTACGAAAAATGACCCAACCTTTCAACGGCTCTACACCCTGATACAAAGAGGATGGCCAGATGAACCACAACAACTTGATCAGGATCTCAAACCATACTGGAACTTTAGAGACGAACTGTCCATCAACAATGGTTTTATATATAAAGGACACTGTACCATGATACCAAACGGAATGAGAAATGAAATGCTTCAGAAAATACATGCCAATCACATGGGTGCAGCTTCCAACACGAGAATGGCAAAAGAAGTACTTTTCTGGCCAAATATGGCAAGAGGTATTACTAACATGTGTCATTGTCGATTTAAATTAGTTATTTAAATACTATTGTATCTATCGACGTTAAATAAAGAGAAAATCAAAAAAAATCAAAAAAAAAAAATCATGACTGCTCTGATTGTGCAAAATACCAAAGATCAGCATCTAAAGAACCGATGCGATCAATTCCTGTTCCGTCACTCCCTTGGCAAATTGTTAGCCAAGATCTGTTTGAATACGAGAATAAGGACTATCTGGTCACAGTATGCCACTTCTCTGACTGGATTGAAGTTGATCACTTACCAAACACCCTTGCTTCTACTGTTGTAAGGCACACCACAGCACACTTTTCGCGTTATGGGATCCCTGAAATATGCCATACAGACAATGGACCACAGTTCATCAGCAACGAGTTCAAGAATTTCGCCAAACAATATGGCTTTCACCATACTCGCTCTGCTCCATATTACCCAAAAGGGAATGGGCGTGCTGAAGCTGCAGTCAAAGTTGCAAAAAACATGCTCAAAAAGTCTCAAGACTTCCAAATAGCGCTTCTAAACTACAGAAATACTCCGCAACAGGGACACTTGAGTTCCCCTGCACAAAGAATGATGAACCGAAGAACCCGAACTATGCTACCAACCTCAAAGTCTGCACTTTTACCATCACCCATAGACGTAGCCAATACAACACAACAGATAATTGACAAACGAAGAACAGCCAAGGAAATATACGACCCTCATTCAGGACCAGTTCACGACAAACCAGACGTTGGCACATACGCATATGCTAAACCACCTCCACAAAAACGGGGACAACCATGGACGTATGGACGAATAATCAGAAAAAATGACATGTCGTATACCTTGCAAACACCACAGAATACCATTATCACAAGAAACCGGGTTCACATCAAACCAGCGGCAGCACCATCCGGGCCACTGAGCATACATAAAACTGTCATCGTACAACCTCAACATACCACAGTCAAAACACGGTTGGATCAAATAACACCTGCACACAATCAAGCACCTGTAACCCATGTAGCACGACCTCTTCCATCTGAACGACCACGTAGCAGTCCACAAGCAAAGCAAGCCTCAATCGAAGATTCGTCCATGACACCAATAAGGCCACAGAGAACAACTAAATTACCAACTCGCTTGAAGGACTATGTCATGTCGTAAAGAAAAATAGGACAGTACTTGATCAAAAGGCCATCGTTTTATTGACTCAGACTCACTTTTCTTTTGTTAATTTTTTTTTCGGTAGGGAGGTGTTGCACTATACCACTATTGCGGCTACCATTTTGATATATAATAGTTTGTTTATATATATGTCGGTCACGGAAATTCGGTAACACGTTTTTAGTACGAATTAAGATGGCGTCTAGTTTCTCATCCTTCTAAGTTGTAACTATATTTCCCTATGACAAAAATGTCCCTAACTCTTTCGTCTTTTTATTTATTAGACACCATTTTATAATAACTTCACATTTAATTTCACACAAAATTCTATACAACAAGTCGAATGTCGCGTTCAATGATGAATTTCAGTTTTGCTGCAATAATTTTACTGGGTTTTCACTTTCTACCCACAACATGGAACGATTTTCTTATAAACATGACTTGGGATTTCTTTTTTAGGTGAATGAATTAGCTTGTAGTTGTAACTTTTTCTGATAAAGTAATGCCAATTATGGATGTGCCTTTTACATTAGCACTTTTTATATATAACACCCTATGACAGAGCTAAGACGAGTGATAGGTGGCACACCATAATTACCTCAGGCATGTGTGGAGGCGTGCGCGTGTGACCGCACGCAATTCCTAGCCTGGAGACAAGGCCTAGCAAGAAAATAACCGTCTTGTTAGTTGACCATCTTATAAAAAATCTTTGTCTAACAGCGAAAGGCCACATCTTGTAATCATTGGCTGCATGGAGCAAAGAATTTCTTTTTCACAATATCAAAAAAAATTTCCTAGTATAATCAACTGATTAGGTGTAGCAACATTGAAAATCCGACTTTAGTAGGACTACAACCGTTTAAAGTTGTTTGTAAAAAAAGTTAATCTATATGGTGTTTTAATGACTTTACACAAACATTTGTGCTAGAAACTTTGCCATCACGTGAGCGAAAACACTACATTATGGGTCAGTGTGTACTGTTGTCGATGTTGTTATTGTTGTTACATAATATAAAAAAAAATGATTTTCAGAATTTTTTGAAAATAGCTCTGGGTACTACAATGCTTATTCTGCAAAGTTTTTAAGCGCTTTGGCAAAATAATTGTTGAGTTAAAATGAGTGCCCAGAGTAAAATAAAAAAAACAATTATGCAGGAACAATTATGCAGGAAAAATTATGCAGGAAAAACCTACGAAATTCCTCTGTTTTCTATAAATTTTTTTGGCAACAGTTGTTCAAACTTGCTGAAAAACGAAAGTGTTTATAATAGATTCACGATTTTGTTTACTGAACACAATTTTGTGTACGGAACAGAAGTGCTCCGCACCCTTCACTTCCATTGTAAAAAAATCACACAAAGAAAGTTCGTTACAGTGAAAAAATAAATATTTAATAAAGGGGTATTATATAATAAAAAAATAATAATAAATATTTAAAGTGACTAGCCCAGAAAATCACAAAAACGGAACAGAAGTGCTCCGCACCCTTCACTTCCATTGTAAAAAAATCACACAAAGAAAGTTCGTTACAGTGAAAAAATAAATATTTCTCTTAAAATGTGGCAGGGTCACCCATAAACCCATCTTGCACTCTTGGGAAAAATCTATATTTGATTAGCCCCTAACTAAGTTTAATAGAATATCATATCATAGCATCATACCCTAAAATCTGCAGTTATTCAGAAGTATATATTCGTATGCACTTTTGCAGTTCATCCGCTTATTCGTAAGAAGGGTTAGGGTAAGGGTGTGCAGCTATAGCTTAAAAGCAAATATATACCATAAAATATTTTTATCTAAAGTTTATGGTTTGCTAAGGTATCGCTAGCTGACTTAATATCATTAAGCACCCAGGATTGGTCTGGGAATTTACTTCAGGAGAATTGTTTCAAACGTACGTCCTTCGAACAGAACGGAAAAGAAGTTTATCGGAAGAAAAATAGAATGTTATTTTGAAGAAGAGAATTGTTACTGATAGGAAGAGAGCCATAGTGGCTGTCTTAAAACAAAGTCATTGCAATTCTACATTCATCAACTGATTTCTAACATTACAACAACTGTGACTACCATTATTAATGCTGACCTCATCAACGGTTCAACGGTAAAAGCTACGCGTTTTTTTTCGCCTGTTGGAGGGTACACCTCCTTGTTGCCCCTTTTTTATCGCGCTTTTTCCGACAAAAATATAAATAGAACAGACAAAACGAGGAAACCAACGATTCTCGCGCACAGATTCTGTTAGAAAAGAAAAGACTGCACACCAGGGAGAGAAACATTTGATATTTCTCCAGCCTCGACAGTGTTGTTTTTTATATTCGTACCGAAAAGGATACATGTCTCTCTTCCCTGCTTTCGCTATTGCCCTGCATTTTTTATGACAAGTTTAGTTCACTAGATTATATTCAAACGGGTTTTGCGATCTAACATTTAAAGAAGTTTTCCTTCTTCTGTCAAAGTTAGGTTCCATTTTTGCTCTTCCTTGCAATAGAATGTCCAAGGGTGGAATATTTCTTTTCGTAATTTGAACCAAAGGGGTATTATATAATAAAAAAATAATAATAAATGTTTAAAGTGACTAGCCCAGAAAATCACAAAAACCTATAGTTAATGGATTGTTTCCACTGGGGGCCACTAGAACAAAAAAAGAAACAAAAAATGATAAACCTTAGACTGCCTCAGCTCAATCAAACATAGTAACATTTGTAATCTTTGAAATTGAAAAGAAAAAGAATAAAAAACAAAAGTTAAAAGTTAAAAGTTTAAAAGTGATCTCCATTAGCATTATGCCAAATTCATTAGAGATGAAAGTCTTAAACAAAAGCAGACCCCGGGACGGCAATTCGAATCGCCGTCCCGGGGTCAGAAAAGATACAAGATGTCCTGGGGCGAGGTTGTTGATCTGGAAGTTTTTTCCACACTTTTGCAACTCTAAACGGGAAGCCTTTTTTTGCCAAATTCCGTGTTGACCAAGGGAAGTGTGAAACTGTTTTTTAAAACTCCTTTTTGTTTGATGATTATGACAGTTTTTTTTTCAAAAGGAATTTTTTATAGTGCATGTAATCAGGAGCAATGTGATTCATGGCTTTGAAAACTAATATGGCATCGTTTTGATAAGTAAATTATTCATTGAATATTCCCTCTCTTTCCCAAGAAAGGTACGGACACATTTTAATCGTTTTTCTAGTTTTCCCAATCTACCTTGGGTGGCACAAGCCCATGCCGAGAAGCAGTAGTTGAAAGATGGCATGACAAGTGCATTAATTAAAAGTTTTTTTGCGTGAGGTGGTGTTAAACAGGATGCAATGGTTCTAATTTTAGAATATTTAATTAGTATTTTTCTATTTATGTCATTAATATGCTCTTCCCATTGCATTCTTTGATCAAATATTACCCCAAGATATTTAACTTTTTCGCTCTTCTTCAAAGGAATACCCATATAGTTGATAGTTTTGTTCTCAACTTTTTTTAACAGGCTGTGGTTCTTGCTTGTTACTAAGAGCAGAAAGACAATATGAATATGTTTGGATACTCTTTAACCGATGTAGGGTGTGGCTCGCTTCTAAAAAGAGCTCCACGTTAGCCTAGACGCTTTTTAAGTTCATCGGAGTTCTTCTGGAAATTTACATTTCCTTTATTTATCCTGGAAATGCATTATCAGTAAAAATCTCAATACACGAATCTTAACCTTCATAAAATCGTGTTTCTTGTATAACACGCGTCCCGACAAGAATAAGATTAGGGCTCCATTAAAATCTTGGGGCAAGTTTTCACTAAAAATTTATCTCTCGGATTTTATTGAAATTTTTTAGACGTTGCTACTAAATCTCTCTTTCAGAAGCTGTGTCCCAAAAACATAAAACAGCGAATAGGGTCACAATTTGTTGCTAAACAACTTTGTTACCAGCGTGTGTTGTCATCTCCTCTGCGAACTTTTCCTTTTAGTCGATCGCTGTTGTTTTTAAAACTAAAAATTTTCTTGTAAGCTATGGGCAGTGAAGATATTTGCAGCAACCATGGAGGTATGCAATTGAGGTTACAAAGATATTGGTACAGAGACATGAATTTAATTTGTCCTTATTTGCAACCCGCGAAAGCCACCCGCGAAATTTATTTTTCGTAAAAATCAAAAAATAAACCTTGTTAAAGTCCTGGGGAGGGGGTTGCCATTCATGATCTGACTCGTTTGCGGAGCCTCCATGTAAACAAGCCTCTAAAAAACATGCAGTGGAGTAGTTATTAATTTCTTAAATATTTTCACCTATTACAAAAATATACACCTAAATATCATATAAAAACAAACAGCTCATCTATCACTACAGTTAGTTTAGTAGTTCTGATATCAACCAGAGCCTACAATCACATGTCAAATAAATACAGTCGTGTAAAAACACCTTAACATAGGGTATATTTACACGTCACAAGCTTTTCTACTTAAAAGTTGAGTTACTACGAAATATTTTTATTCATGTATAAAGCCTGCGTTCCATGTAGCAAACATTCTGGTAATGGCGTTAATGTTATCCTTTCATTTTCAAAAAAGCGACTTTTTAAGAAGCAGCATCTCAGCACTCACCTGGATGTAAAACATGCCTTATGCACCACAAAATCTTCACCGAGAATCGACCATTCTCAAAAACTCTTCAAACCCCACATGGAGATTTGGTCGTGTTATTAAATACCCATGAAATAAATATAAAAGTTAATAAATAATAAAAAATAATTTTTCACAAACTAAAAATACTCATTCAAATAAAAAATACTATTTTTCGCTTTAAAGCAAGCCGACTGGATTAAGGCCAGTACGAATCCATATTTCACTGGATAGGAATTTCACGTAAAAACTATCGATCTCTTTGTCTGGAACGTGTTCCCTTTCTTGGCGTCGTGTCGAGCGTAGAGTTCATTGGCGTTTTTAAAGCATGATGTTTCCACGCCATGGAAATTTGTTCCACCTTAATACCAAAGAGAAAAGATTAAGCTGGCCTTAAACCGCGTTTAAATTTTTGCGCTGATATCTTAAGGTGTTGTTTTTCCCTTTGGCGGAAGGAGTGCTGGCGTTGTGTTCGTTTATGAATTCGACCGCCATAAAAGTGTAGGCGTTAGGTAGACACATAATATAAGGGGTGTGAAAATGTGCTTAACCAACGGAACAATGCGTTATTTTGTTTTAAGATAAACTTAGCAGTAACGAATTTTTTTTTCAAAACAGCGAACGAAAAATGTTTATCTTTAAAAGATTAAGGGACGTTACGTTAAGGGAAGAACAACGCCATAAGAGTTAACGTGAAAATGGTGGCAATGGTACGGAATATTAACAACAGTAAGTAAAACTGGTAATATTTTACACCCTAATATAAGAAAGTAAAATTAATAAATGTCAAATAACTCACCGAGATAAAATGTTCCTTCACGTTTTCTGTTTCAAGTTGTCCTAACTCTTCCGGAGAAAGTAACGGTAGCCTTAAATTGCAAACAACAGTACGCGCTACCTCACATAGAGGACGACCCAATGCTACCTAAAATAGAAAAAATAAGGATAAACTACAGTTCTTAATGGGCGAATATACAATGAAACATCTCGTCAGCTAACTTAGGCATGGAACACTGTTGCATGTTAATGTTGCAAATACATCCTGCCATTTACGAATTTTGAGCCAACAGGTGTAAAAAATTAGGCCGGCTTTTCGCTTCTTGGACGTCTCTTATTGGCCGTTTCTTGCCTGGCTATTGTTCCGCGTCTTTTACCTGGCTATTATTGGGCGTCTCTTGCCTGGCTATTGTTGGGCGTCTTTTTAGCCTGGTTATTGTTGGAGGGAGGAAAGAGATTTCGATGTTTTGGAAAAGGAAAGAAATAATTAACAGCAACTTAAAAAAATGCCCAACACTTTAAAAACTCGTGATTATTACCGAGTTAACAACTGCCCAACTTTTTATTGCTTTCAGTAATTCATATTCGTCCATATTTAGCTCATCACTCTGCATGATATAAGCCAATGTAGTGTCGGACAATTCGTTGAAACCTTTGGTTTGGAAAATCTCAGCAGTATGTTGCTCGAAAAACGGAAGCAGCATTCTCTTGAAGTTGTCAAGACCAAACGTCACAGCTGCCTAAAGAAAAAAAGTAAAACGAAATATTAAATGGAGAATAACGCAAATAAAATAACGTGACGTATAATAACTAAAATATCTAACCCAGAAAATGACGTAATTTAAATTTTTTTATAAATTACAGAAAAAATAAAAATAAAAATCGATGTTAAACTTTGAACCCTGTAAGGTATATAGCGGCGAGAATGCGCACGAGGAATTTTTTTACCAGACTACAAAGCGAGAAGACGGACATATAATTTTGGTTACACGGGTTTTTTTTATTGTAAGTAAGCTATTCCCAACATCTAACACTGGTCTTTGTAAAAAGGTCACACATTCCATAAAATTAATCCCCTTTTTAAAGTTCCTTTTTGACAAATGGAAGTGTGAACACCTTTTTAGTAGCTTCTCTATTTTGGTGACTGCGGATGTTTTTTTTGTGAGAAAAAATTTTGAACGTATAAAAGTTTCATTCATGGCTTTTCACGCACCATAATTTATTACTACTATTATTATTACAGTTAACAGTAATTGAAACCTACAAGGGAAAATAGTTCGACTTAACGAATGTTGCAGTTAAACAAAGCTCCATTAAAGTCGAATGAGATTATAGTTCGAAAAAAGCGATTTTTCAAGTTACCCGTTAGAAGTGCAATCTAAGCAATGTAAATTAAACTTTCCTTGATAGACAACACTATCTATGCATATTACGTCAGAAGTTAATAAAAACTAAAAAAAATAGATTAAAATCTGACATTTATCTAGTCTTTGATTTCCTTTTGTCAAGTAAGAAGATTAAGCTAGAAATTAGCCCCAGGGGGGGGGGGACTAAAAAAGTTTACGATGTTCGAGTTAACCAGAGTTTTTTAATAACAGAGTAATAACGAAAGTTAATGACAGTGTAACTGTGTTAGTATTAGTCACACAGGATAGCCTCTATCATATTTCAATGAGGGTCCCTGCGAAAGGAATCTTAATGTATTTAAAACTCCCATTTGAGCTACGGAAAACGTGTGAGAACAACAGCTTCTCAACTAGACAACCGCCTATTCTTATGCTGAAAGTTTAACAGAAAGGATCGATTCACACTTTTATACTATCTGGCATGTGGCTGGGTTTGAAGGCAAAGATCACACTGGAGGCGAAAACTCTACCACAAAGCCACTAATCGGTATAATAGGTAGGAGATACATTCTAAAAAATTCTTGAAGTTATTCCAATTCATCTTCGGTAGCACAAGCCCACGCAAAGGAGTGGTAGTTGAGACATGGCATGGCAAATGTATTAATAGATTTTTGTTGTGAAGTGTTAACCGATCTACTTTCAGAGCATTTTATTGATTTTTTACTTGCTCCTTCCATTATATTTCTAGTCAAATATTACATGAGGTTGTTAAAATTTTCACTCTTCTTTAAAGAGCAATTGGAAGTTCATGCTCAACTTTTTGAAGTTTTGTCAACAAATGTTCTTACTTGATTTATAAAAAAAGAGTCTCCAAGTTTGGGATAAAATTATTATTTAGTTTTGCGATCTATTCACGTATACGTAGTTGATGTTAGCAACTTTTCAGTACAATTTCTTTATTAAAATTGACAAAATGTTATGATCGATAGTATCAAAAATCCATGTGGACAGCACAAACAAAGCTTTGCTTTGTCAAACTCAGTAAGAATACTTGTTTTTTCGTGTTTTATGTCAACCAACATAATTTTTTGCCAGCATAATTTACCGGATTTTTTAAACACCAAAGTGATGTATATTTTGCGTAATTTAGCTTATCAAAGCAGGTATCGTACCAAAAGCCATTATCAGTTACAAGCACAGATAACAGCAACAACGACGAATGCAAAGTTTACCTGCATAGCATCGCAAGCTGTCTCAATAGTCACTGATTCTCCAATGTACTTCTCGCAAATCTAAGTAAAGAAAGAACATTGTACAATACAGTCTTCAACAAATTATGCAAGAATAACATTGACTATGACAAAAAACAATAGGATTCCCTGTCCCGAAATAAAGAAAAAAATTATGGATATTAAAGAGAACTAAAAAGGAATTTTGCCATTTTTAAGGCGATTTTGTTGTGAACAAAAAATCTATGGTAAAAATGATAGAGAATTAAGGATGTTGTTAAAAAAAAAAAAGAATCAACTTTGTAAACACAGCTGTCATAAGTAGGATTAAGCCAACGAAAAGTAGTGTAATATTTCCGAATTCCGTATAACCCATAAACCCATTTGAGGTTCAGAATTCAACGATACAGAAAAGTAAATAATAAGCCAGGTTTTAAGAGGTTCGATAAAATTTTGATATTTCAAAAGTTTTGCAAGAATTTAAGGAGTTGTTAAGAGATTTTGTGGATTTTGAAGAGCAGTGGTTAAACTAAATAACGAAAACAACATACACACACGAGAACACAAACAAGATGCTATAAACAAAACAGCAATACATACCTTCACAAGTTGATCCATGCCATACTCCATGGAGGCTGACAACACATTCATCACCTGAAAACAAAAACAACCCGAATATATACTACTATAGGTACCTTTTCTATTAATAATATAATAATATATGAATATAATGTCAAAAATAATATTTAATATCATATTATAATAAGAAGAACAAACTAACAATAAGCAAATGGCGAAGATCAAACATACATTCTGACTGTTAATTTTGCAAGTATTGGTGTAGATAAATTGTAGAATTGACATAAACAGGTCTGGAGTCATATCAGCTAGTACATAAGGTTCTTCATTTGACAGAGACTCTTTGAACATTGCTTTGAACACGTGGCATCTAGGTGGAAAACAATACAAATGATAACTTGATATAAAAACAATTGTTAGCCCACCTGGTTCGGAAATCCCAATATCTCTTCAAATTTTATTAATAGGCAGTGCATGCACAATAAAGGCAACAGCTAAACGAATATACAAAAAAAGTGTTTTTGTGTATCAACATGTTATTTCTGATGTCATCAAAACTCAAATGACGGATCTTTTCTATTGTTATTTTTTCCATTTTTTTCTGCTTAAGTGGATTTTCCCTTGCCCAATTCATCTAGTCAATATATTATGATATGTTTAATTTATAATTATAAAATATTGTCAGCAACAGATATGTATAATATGTATAAATTACTCAATTCATATGTATAAACATAAAATTAAATTTCAATGTAATTAACTGAAACTAGTGAAAAATCATAAATACCTTGCAGCTAAAATACATTTATGCCCCCGAAAAATGACTTTTTCTGGACCAACCAAAAATTTAACATCACTAAAATAAACAAAATAGGTACCATAAAGCATATTTCATTATAACCAGGATGTTTGCTAGAAATTTCTTAAGGCCCTATTGGAAATTTTCTTGAGAGTTTACTATATTGTTGCATGCTTTAAATAGTAAAAAAAAATAAGTAAGATTTTAGGAAGGCGTGTGGCTCCTTTAAATAATTCTGCGCATACAGTGCCCTTAAATTCAAAGATGCAGAAGTAAGAACAGAACTCCTTTACCCCTAAACACCACACATGGGGCTACTGTTTTGACATGGCGAACATTATGAGTGAAGTCATTATTTAAAATTTGTAACTGGTTGTGTAGCAAACTATTTTTAATGTAAATTAAATTACAGAAAGTTAAACGACGGCTGATAAAGATATTTAACATTACAACGCTAACTATACGGACATTTAAAAATATTATGTTTATTACTTAAAATAATATTCCGATCAATGATATCAAATCTTTGCTCGAAATTTTTAGCAAAATTGAAAAAAAAATCCTGTACAATACTGGACATGTCACTAAGATGCTAGAAAGCACTCAACTGAATTTTTGGCAAAATGAAAACAGTGTAGAATGCTGAATAAAAACAAAAAAGCAAGCAACATTTTAAAACTTCATTACCAGAAATTAACAGAAACATCATTACCTGAACTCTTTATTATTGATCAATTGCTTCATATCTCTAGCTAAAGCCAATGGGGAACCTTCCACACTTGTTTCTTTATTTACCTTCTCCATACTACTCATTGTGACAACAAATATATGTCAATCCTTTATACTTAATTTTGTCTGTTAACAAGAAAAAAAAGAATCAATAAAATAAAATTACCTATTATAACTGTGAATTTGGCTTCACCTGAAGGTGTTCTCATTTTTGTCCACCAGTTCAGTTAGAAAATATTCTAATTTTGTTCTGATATTTTCGCATATTTGGTTTATGTTAGAGCACATTATAAATATTTGCTGCAGTAAATTCGGAGATTGGCAAATATCTAAAGATGCAATATTATTTATATTAACAAATTATTTTTTTAAATATGTTTCAAGGTCCAATTACCTTGGAATTATGGGATAGAAAAATTGCGTAAAAAAGCATATAAGCAGGTTCATGATGATCGATCAAACAAAATGATTGCTCTTTAAAAAACATTAAAAATAATTATTTTGAACCATGACCAAATAGTTTTCGTCTTTTATTGGCATACGGCTGATACAGGGTTTAGGGTAACAATAATGACTGTTACGGCAACTTAGCGGTAGCGAGTAAGGGGCGGGTTTACTGACACGAAGTGGCTTTAATAACATTTATTCCACACTTTCGCGACGCTACAAACAAAAACAAAAAAAACTAAGTTACAAACTACGTATAAAATAACAGAAATTAAACCTAACTACAAAATGCCTGATGCCGAACGGCCAATACAATATAAAGAAGAAATAACACATACGAAAAAACATATACTTACTAAAACACAAAAATCCCAATACTTCACATATACAATAGCACACACACAGGCACAGATACTTCACACTAACGAACAAGAAACTTACGCACACAAATTACGACAAATACACTATACCCAAGAGACAAAACACAAGAAACGTTGCATACAATAAACAAAGGCGAAGCGAATACATAAAACATATAGCAAAACACTAAGAAGGAGAACCAAGTGTTCCTTCGTAGAGTTGGAGGCCTACTCGCGCTTAATGCAGGAACACCTGGCTCCCCTCAAGATATAAAAAATATCTTGACAAACAAAAATTGACTACTATCATATAAATTTCAGATACATAACGGATTCGGCTCCTCTGGCTCCTCTGGCTCCTTGTCGGGGATTCGACCTTTTACTTCCTTTCTAGAAGCAATACGATCTTTGAAACCGGACGCTCATATGCGTTTCGTGTTGACGTTTGAACAAAAACACTTCTCACTTGACCGTCGTCGTTTGAACGGACGTCTGTAATTCTCGCAAGACGCCATTCATCATCAATAGAGGGATACTAGACAAAAATCTATTCAGACTTATTCTTCACTAAGTACTAACATAACATTTGATGCATAACTATATATTTTTAGCTGTACATCTCCAACATAAAAATATATTTAACTAAATCCTATCAACCATAAGCCATCATAGTGAAAATACGCTTGTTCCTATTACAAGTTTTTTTCTGGTAAGGGGATTGGGGGTAAATGACTTTTCTTCTCCGCATGATATTTCAAAAAATGTTAATGTTATAAAACTCATTATTTATGGAAACAAAAGATTTTGCATGTGTGACTTAAATTTTCTTAAGCCTGTGTGACAAACATAAAAACAGCACTAAAAATCTTTGTATAATAATAAAAAACCCTAGGATTTTGTAATCGAAAACACCAGTATAATTGCACCTATATAACTATGTAATAAGCAGCAAGGAAATTTCATTATATACATATGTGAATGCACGAAATAGCAATGCAGGAAATATATATGATGGGCTATCCTCCATAGGTTAACAGCTAGTATAAAAATAATTTTACTGCTGTTTTTATTATTTTAAGTGGGACAACAATTTATCTAAATTGTGACACGTGACAATTGGTTATATTGGCAGGAAAAAATGAATCAACAACTTGTTCGTGGACATCACAATTATCTTCCAAAGCCATATAAGAGTTTCGACTCACTGGAAAACTTTGCAAACATAAAAAAGGACTTTTTGCCATTTTTGAAAAAACTCTTTTGTCAAACAAGCCTGCACCATTTTACTTGCTTGGATTTTTTATGAAAAATGCATTGACTTTCACTCTAGATCAACTAGCGCCAAAATTTGAGAAGAAAATACGAGGAAAGCCTTGTCAGTGGCTGATGTGAAGCATGAAATAAATAGGAGAGATTCAATTTTACGAAAATCACTGAAAAAAAATTTTGAGGAAAATATAAGTCTGTACAAACAATTACAAAATAGGTAAAACAACTTGGTCAAGAAGTGCAAATCAAGATTTCATAGAATTCTCTTGAATAATTCAAATGAACCAGATAAATTTTGGAATACAATTAAAAAGGCTTTTCCCAACAAAACCAATGGATGCTTCTCTACAACCTAAAATTTCATCGACTTTCTGTAAGTTTTTTTAGGAGTAGTGGCTAACCTGAAAAAATATTTGTTTCATCTATATAACTCGACATAGGATTTTCATAAATCCAAAGAAAGAAAAACTTTTCAAATTTGAACTTTTTAGCTTCTTCGAAGTAAAGAAACGTTTAAAACAATTAAAGCGTAAAAGGGTTTTGGAACACTTTTGTGGTTATTAAAAGACTGCAAAGATTATAGCAAAACCTTGTGAATTTAATTAACTACAGTACTGTGAAAAGGTTTTTTAACATCGTGGTTTGTGTTTATTTCATGTTCCACACGAACCACGATAGCCCACAATGCGTATTTTTTTAACAATCGTGGACCTCACGATCATGCTTTGTGGACTACACGAACGAAAATTAAATATTACATCATGGCTTCCACGATAGATAACTTCTATTGTAAAACAACAAAGACCCTTAGTTTATCAATTAAATCAAAAACCGACGGCAAAAAAATAAATTAACACTTGTTGTTTTAATTCGTTGTCATAAAGCTATACATAATAGATTTTAATTGTTCGTGAATTTCATTTCTATCGCCGCTTTTTGTTTATAAACTTTTAAAATGCGATCTTAAAAAACATTTCTATCGCTGCTTTTCGTTTATAAACTTTTAATATGTGATCTAAAAAAACATTTCTATCGCCGCTTTTCTTTTTTAAACTTTTAAAATGCGATTTAAAAAAACATTTAAGAAAAGTTTTAAAAACACATGTTAAAATTTTATTTTTAATTTATAAAGTAGCACGAAGCTTTTCGTAACTGAGTTACATTTTCAAGTGATCATCACTTGAAAATGTAACTCACTTGAACACATCACTTGAAAATGTAACTCAGTTACGAAAAGCTTCGTGCTACTTTATAAATTAAAAATAAAATTTTAACATGTGTTTTTAAAACTTTTCTTATTTATTTGTTGGCTGATTTATCATAATAAAAAACATTTCTATCGCTGTTTTTCATTTTTCTAATCTAAAAAAACATTTCTATCGCGGTTTTTCATTTTTAAACTTTTAAAAGGCGATCTAAAAAACATTTCTATCACTGCTTTTTGTTTTTAAACTTTTAAAAGACGATCTAAAAAACATTTCTATCGTCATTTTTTGTTTTTAAACTTCTAAAATGCGATCTAAAAAAGCTTTTCTATCAAAATTAAAGTTTCGATCTTTGTTAAAATATAATAATTTCTATTGCTTAAAAGCTTTATTTAACCCGCGTAACCAACAATGCCTTCTCGCTAGTTTATTTAGTTTCCACGCAAAACATTTATTATAAAACTATTAAACAATGGCTCTTAGTGTCACATTGATAGAGTTAATAACATTTGCAATTATGCTATTGGGAATAGTTATGTTAACACGCTTTAACAATAGTTACACGCAGTTTAATAAGCTATTTTTCTTCAATAATCTTTTGTTTATTGCGTACAAGTTAATGACTTACAAGACTCGC
This sequence comes from Hydractinia symbiolongicarpus, assembly GCF_029227915.1. Taxonomy (NCBI): domain Eukaryota; kingdom Metazoa; phylum Cnidaria; class Hydrozoa; order Anthoathecata; family Hydractiniidae; genus Hydractinia; species Hydractinia symbiolongicarpus. The sequence goes on from NC_079876.1 coordinate 25,254,560, forward strand.
AATATAATTGATAAGAACAAAAGACAAACAACTACGGTTTCCAAGAAAAAGGTGCGAAACTTGACCGTATGCATACACTTACATCTGGACTGTACTGTAATTAGGATCGCAAATTCGCGTCCATATTGTATACTTGTTGTTTAGATTCTTACCAATGTTGCACCTAACTCATTAAAATCTCAACAAAAACTTACGGTGAGTCAAAGAAATATTTACATTTATTTAAATTCCTGCGAAAATTAGGATAATTAGGATATCAAATAGCCTAAGGGGCCGTTGACAAACAGTTTTCGTCTCCATTAACGACAAATTGGGCGTTAAGGGGGGGGGGGGTAAATCATCGTCCATTAAAAATATAAAAATGGAGACGAATTTCACTTTCTCACCTTTTTTGTTGCTTTTAGGGAAAATGAAAAAAATTCAACAAATCAGAAAATGTTTCCACAGTAAAAATCCGCCATAATCTAGAGTTTGTTGTTAAAAAAATGTATCTCGTGTTCGCATAAGTCTCCACAAAGATTGTTCCGTAAAGCACAGAGGGGGGCAAACTTCTATTTAACAGCAAATTTGCCGTTAACGGAGACGAAAACTAACGTAGATTTTAATGTACAAAAAGGACGTCTTATGGTCAGATTTTGGTGAAATTTGCCTCACTTGGTTAACGTATAGCTAGCTAGCTACTGGGAGTACATTCCTGATATTTGCGAGACTAGGCATGTAAAATATGCACATCAATCTATCTATAGCTAGCTAGTTTAACTATATATAGCATAGCTAGCTGTAAAAAAGTAAATACCTTGTACTACATAGCATGCACGCCATCTTGAGATTCCCAGATTTTCCCCTGAACGACGACATGTAAGCAAACCGAAACCCAGGGCCCCACGAGGGCATGTAATCGAACCCAAGGCCCTGCGATCACGGAACCCTCTAGAGATAACAAAGCGGGCATACCCGGGGGACACGGAACCCTAGATAACAGGGATCAATTCGGAGGTCAATTTTTTAATATAAATTACTAGTCGTTGGCCTTTAAACTTACCCGTGGCAACAAAAATATATCGCATTTGATATTCGTGTTTCCGTAAGATTATTTTCTAACTCAGCGGGGGTCCGCGCAGAGACAGACAGACGTCGGCTATTATTATAGAGACTAGTCGTTAACCCGTGGATTTTTCCACGGAGTCGGCCGTCTTTGATTTACACGCTTTTTCGTGTGCCCGTCGCACGACGCCATTCTCGCGGACAGACAGACAAAATACGGCTATTATTAAAGAGACTAGTCGTTAGCCCGTGGAAAAATCCATGAGTTCGCCCGTCCTTTATATTTACCTGTTGCAACAAAGTGGATAAAAATATATCACATTTGATATTCGTGTTTCCGTAGCACGATTTTCTAACTCAGCTGGGGGTCCGCGCAGAGACAGACAAAATACGGCTATTATTAAAGAGACTAGTCGTTAGTCCGTGGAAAATCCACGGGTTCGCCCGTCCTTTTTATTTACCCGTCGCAACAAAGTGGATAAAAATATATCGCATTTGATATTTGTGTTTCCGCAACATCATTTTCTAATTCCGCCCCCCCCTTATTAAAGAGATTTAGCTTGCTTGTCAAAAAAACTCCATCGTTGTGATTTATACTTTCAAATAGTTCGTCAATGCTTTTTATGAAGGGGATAACAAATAAAAAAGGATAATTTTTATTTCAGATTTCTTTTCTCCGTAACGCAACCGTAACAAAAATATATGTTTTTTGATTTAAAATTTATTGGTGAAATATTTTCGCATTTTAGGTGAAACCACTACAAACATTTCGAGCATTCGGCCATGTCATTTCCGTTTTCTTCGTCGTAGGGCATGCGACAACTGCCGTACAATTCAATAGCTAAACTTATAGATCTGCTGAAAGATCTTGTTTTTCAGGAAAAGGAAGTCTTTTTTCCTAATGCAGGCAAAAAAGTAGATGCGGACGCAATCTTTTACGATCGTAAAGTTTAGTGGGATCACTATCCCCCACACTAGTTTTTTCTTTTCAGTGCTTTCTACACAAATCCAATGGAACGCACTAGTGTGTAGGATTTGTATAAAGGCTTATTTGACCCAATTAAATTATTACGTTAAGGGATACCAAAACACGTGTCGAAGAAGCCATCGAATTGGGGAAATTGTGCTGCAAGATGTTACTGCACCAAGTTGATAGATTCGTCAGTTAAAATCTCATTATTTATCATGCCATGTTTTTCGACTGAAGAAAACATTAACTTCCTCTTTTTCTTCGGAGGTGACTTTTGTTATCGTGACTTCTTCATCTGACGAATCTTTCGCTTTATTTTCTACCACGATCACGTTATCATTATTTTCACAGACAAAGACACAGTGAAATTGATGTATCTTTGTTGGAAGAAATGAGAATGCTATAGGTGGCATCCATCGACAAGAGGAGCTTTCTCTTCTATAACATTAGCCTCTTCCTTAAATTTTTGGTGTCACGACTATGTGAGAGAACAACCTTCTACTGTCAATTGTCCTCTTGACTCTACCTGTAAACAGAGACTTCTTGCTTTTTGGCGCATACAAGTTATCCAGACCAAGAGTTGTAACTTCAACAACTGTTTGTTTTTATTGTTTCCAAAAAGATATTATTCACATTTGGACATATTTTCTGTAGGCCTTTCAACGAACTTACTAGCTGATTGTGCAACACATCAAGAACATCAATGTCATAGACGTTACAAGTGAGGTTTTTAATTTCATTTAATAAACCCCCTGCATGCTGATGCCATTGTATTTTTCGGATGTTATTATTATTCCAAATATTTCTACAGGATATGGCCACTTCAGTGTTGAAAACACTGTTATCGATGTGGGTCCTGTGTTCAGGATGTATACATTAGGTATACACCGGCATTGCCTACCCAATTTCCCTAACCCGTGTTAACCCGTAGCTGCAGCGAAGACGCTTGCCACACTGTGGATCGAACCACGGACCTTGTGGTTACGAAGAGAACTTCATAACCACTAGACCACGCGACACAAACCTTGTGGAAGGTATAGTCCGGTCTTTGTTCTATACTTCCGCCAGTTTTGACGCCATCGAAACTCTCCATCTCACTTTTCCTAGGATACCCAGCAACATACTGCAGAGAGTGAAATGATGAGTTGCAATAGGTTGGTGGAAAATCGTTGCAGGTTAAGATGCTTCTGCATATCTGCTAAAATATGGTTTGACAGTCGTTGAAATCTTTTTCAGTCAGTGCATACACAATATAGTAACTTCTTGTTACTTTCAGGATTGTTAGTTAAGGAGGCTTCCATATTCTCACACACATAGTGAACCACCCATTTTGACCTGTTTTCAAACCACTCCGCTATAACATCAAATAATATCTTGGCATGAGTTCTATAAAAACAAGAATAATAATGATGTAGTAAACAAACCTTTTTAAATTTGTCTGACAAGAATTGTTTTGCAAGTACAGTTAACATTCCTCCACTCAACGAAGTGTCTTTAAATTGTTTTGTTTCGGGGGAATTTAAGTTATGAAAGTTAATAATAGAAAGCGTGTGCAAATTCCAAGCGAAAAAACTGAAGCAAAATAAAAACAAAGATAAATTTATACAGAATTTGACATCATCGTTGTCATCCTTATAACCACTTGATAGAATACATCTTTGTTATTAACAACTTCACCATACCCTCTAAAACAGAAGCTATCTTTGGGAGATTCTCTGCACCGTTCTACCACTGTCAATAGCAGATTTTTTTGCTCCATTTTTAATAATCTGCTTCTTACTGTCGCACTGTACACATGATTACGTATATTAATTACTTTTTGCTGTGGGTGAAACACTGTAGTCTCTTAACAATTCATTCTTGACATATATTTTGATGTTGCCTTTCAAAAGTTATTAGGAGTGGTTAAATTCATCTCCAGGCCGTCGGCATTATTACGAGTGTGTTTACGACAAACAGGCTACCTCTATAGTCCATTCTCGATTTGTTGGTTCGCCATTTTTAAGAGATTTTGTAAACAAAATACCTGGTTCTTCATTACTATAAAAGACTAAGTCACGTGACTGTATTGGTAATTATAATTGGTATGGTGAACTGCACCCGCAATAGTGAAATATTTAGTGGGTGAGAGAGGCCCAAGGCCTCAGCGCCTAAGTGACGTAATGTAGAGTTTGTAAGTGTCGAGCATCAAACAAGGCAGGCGAGAATATTGAAGAACGATGAAAGCTCTGGAAGCGAGGTTGTAGCGCAAATTAAAAAAACAGGTGAGTTGGACCTGAAACTTCCCGGGTTTATGTAACTTGCGAAGACGCATAAGGGAAGGTGGTCCTGGAACTTCCTGGGTTTTATTCTCGAATCCTGCGCTCTTTGAAATATCTCAAAAAGCTGTGAGGAAGAGAAAGCCCGGGGTCATATAATTAGCGAAGGCGCGTTATATTCCTATTTACTTTTTTTATCTACAATTTTAATTTAAACTTCTCATTGTTTGTCAAACTTGATAAGTAACTTTGCATTTTGCTGTTCATTTGTTTGTATTCATTATGTAAATTCCCAGTGCAGCTGAGGATGGCGAATGTTAGTCGTTGTCTTATGTTTTTACGTTTTTCATTCGATCTTTATCTGAGTGGTTGATTCCTACAAAAAATAATTCACAGTAAGTATAAAAAATCGCGCTCGTTTCGGATGTAAACACAACATGAAGCAACCTCGTTCCCAGGGCATTTACTCCGTAATAACGGCTCAGGGGCCACAAGAACCTGAGGACAAGGTTGAACATGACTCTCAATCCATTATAACTCCTGTAAGGAATCAGACATCCCAATTAGGCATAAATACTTTATCCATTTTTAGCGTCATTTCATCACATTTGAAGAAACTTGTCATATTCTTCCTAAATTGGTATTTTTCCCTTCAAAAATTATACAAAGAAATAAGAATAGGGACCAATATGACCTATTACTTTCTTATTATCCAAGGAAAAAAATTCTTTTTATTTCTTTTTTAATAAACGTCATGCCTTTGTAAGTATTTGGCGAATTTACCTTTCAAATTAGTCAAATAGTTCAAATCCCATGTCGTCGTCACTTGATTCTGTTTCATCGCCCCTCGCTTCAACCTTTCCTTCATTAACCAGATCATTCTCACTACAACAAAAATACAAAAAAGTTATTAAAAAAACTCTTTAGTTTATTTCATGTAGTGCTACGATGAAACGTACTATACTAGTCGCGAGCATGTGGATAAATCCACGGTTTCGGCTGTCCTCTATTTACCGCATTTTACGTGTCTCGCTACTGCGCACAAAATTACAACTACTGACTAAATATTAAGTTAATTTCAAAATCAAGAAAAAAAAACTTTTTCATAGTTTACACAAAAAAGAAACTCTATTTGAAAAACACTCGTGGTTAATGTTTGTAGAACAATAAATCTAAATATTTCTTTGGAAATAAATGGTAACTACTTTAAGGAAAAAATCGCGAAAAAAACTTTAACGATTTTCGCCTAAATCGTGAAAAGTCGAGTTAACAATTCTAAAAATACTTACTTTAAGAGCAGAAATTTTCACGAATTCTACTTCTGGAAGTAATTTTACAGAAAAGCTATCGCGAATTTTTTAAAATCTTCATTTTTGGGAACAAAAATTTTCGCAGATGATAATAAATTTCAATGAAAAAAAAATATTGAAATAAGAAAACAATCCATTATTATATAGAAAAAATTCACCAAATTATTGTCTCACTCTTCTCTTCGTTTTTTATCTTGAAATTTGAATTTTCTGATACGAAGATATTCAAACACTTCCGTTTTTCGATTTTTACCTGATTTCCCCACATTGAGTCGGGCTTTGGAGCCATTTTTAGAGTTTTTTCATTGTGATTCTATTATTTCTAACCTTGTCCTCGGAGTTTTTCCGAGTTTCTTCGGATTTTAAAACTTAAAAAAAACTTTCGCGATTTTTAGAAAAAGTTGATTTTCGCGTATTTCAGGTTAAATTTCTTACCAGGCAGAAATTTTCGTGAAAAGGGGCAAAAATCGCGAAAATCGCGAAAATTTCTGCCTTCGAAAATCTCTGCTCTTAAAGTATTGACTAAAGTTAATTCTTGCTATTACAATATACGTAAAAAAGTATTTAAAATATTTTAAAAGAACCTACTCGAAAGGTCCTTTCGTCCATTCGTCTTCGCTCTCTTCTGAAACTTCATTCCCTCCGTCTTTCACCTTATCACTGTTGCTAGAAAAAATACAACAAAGTTAGTAAAAACACGCTTCACTGAATCATGTCTAGGTTTTAAATATATTCTATTATACATTAATGGGTTTAAAGTCTCTAAGAAGAGGGGAGGGTGTTTTTAGACTTCTGTTGAATGCAATGTTTGTTTTGTATAGGGCTCTTATCGAAGGCTATTATTCATTTTAATGCTACTATTGCCATGCGTAAACGGTGCAGTGCATAACTTATTGCAATAACAGAGAAAATCTATTTTTAGGGAGTAAATGGGTAACTACTTTCAAGAAAATGAAGTCGCGAAAGTTTGACATTGGAGAAAGTTTAAAAAAATTGTTCAACTAGAAAGTTGATTCTGGCTGATTTCCTTTTATACTCTGTAATTTCTTTGAGGTGATGAAAATATTTCCTTTTATGTCACTTTCGTCTTTTTCGTTTAGGGTTTCCTGTAAGAATTGTCAACAAACTCTTTGAATCATTTCAAATCGTGATTTTTTATCGGTGCGGAAATTTTATAGTAACTTTACGCACTCTTTCAAGATATAAGAATCAAGAAAAGTTAATCCTCCCAAAAAGTCATTACCAGAATTTAAAAATACTCTTTCTCAAAGTTGTTTTTCTTGGTTTGGAATTATTTATAATTTCGAAAATTTCTTTGATTAAAGTGGTGCAGGGAATGAGTTTAGTGCTAGCGAACTACCAAATTTGAATACTTGAATGAAAGTTGTTCTTGTTTCGTGATCCTTTTCCATTTACTGGTCCTTCATTGCATGAACCCAGCGGCTGGAAATATGTCAAGTTAAAGGTTGCCTATTCATATGTTAGCACCAAAAATCACTCAGCTAATTTTTTACTTTAATAGCGGCATGTTATTGTGCGCAAAAAATAGCTTTAATTCGTGTTAACAAAGCAGCAATAGTCTCATAATGTTTACATGTGGAATTTGATAGTAGTGTAGCTAAAATTTTGAGAATTTAACATCTTCATACATATGTAGACTGGGTAGTGACTAAAGATTCTTGAATTTAATGTATGTGTGAGCTCAAGAATAAATGAAATTAAAAAGCTTTTAAAAACGCTTTAAATCTTCAACGTTTATTTCGCTTGATATAAATTTGCCATTTTTATCGACTAAGGTCCTTAAAAAATGTTAAGTTTCATAAAACGCAAGAACTTAGGAATAAGAAATTAAAAACAAAATTACGTACATTTTACCCACTTTCGCTGTTTTTTCGGCTGTGAGACCTTCCCAAGTTTCCAAATCATCTTCGTCATCTCTGTAATAAATGAGAGCAAATAATCAGAATTTTTGTTTTCACTAAGCTGCTTTCGACATGCTTTGATACGACATCAACGCTTAAAGCGGGAAAAAACTTCTAAATTAATAGCAAATAACAAATTTCTTTATGTTTTTAATTAGTATTAATTAGTATACATACTCCGTTGGACAAAATTTTCGTCACTCCAGCAAAAACTTGGTTATTTTTCTCGATCAAGTATGACAAGCAGCTTTGGTCACAGACCGAAAAAATCTGTCTGTAGTATCGATATCAAGACGATATTTAATGCCATTTAAAAACAAAATATGAGTTTTAGGTCGAATCCCCAAAATTTTGCAGCAACGACACATATTTATTAAGGTGTAAAGACACCTTGGAAGGTTGCCTAATTTTCTTCATTTTTTCTATTAAATGCCCTAATAAACGCCCTGTCTTCAATCAATGCCCATCCCTAAATATTAAACGAGAGTATACTGTAGAACCTACACGTGAGTATAATGTATGTTAGACTCCTCTTTACCAACGATCGTCTCTGAAATTACTACAAAGTAATATGACGCATTTTCCTTCACGGTCGTAACTGTCCAACTTGATTGCTTTATTTTTACTGCCAAAGTTTCTGTCCGATCATTCTCCTCTGTCATCAAAACGGTGTATTCACAAAACTCATTTGTCCATGTTAACTTGCAGGAAGTTTCATTTATATATACACACTTTAAATCTTGGACTGGAACTGGTGGTTCATATCTAAACATTGTAACGGAATGATCAAATGTCCAAGATGTTTTATAGAGGAGCTATAACTAGTCTTAGAATGGATATATCCTGCATCGATCATAAATAGAGCTTTAATTTGAGTTTATACATTGTCCTTAAAAGCAATTAATCCTAAATTAAATTTGGAAAATGCATTACCTCAATCTTGCAGGTATGACAATATTGGTATTGCAGTACCTGTAATACCAATAACCCCTTTCCCTTACGCTAGATTGATGGTAAGCGTGCACTTTATTGATATACGAGTCAACATTAAAAACGTTGATAGTTTCAACGAGCAAAATAGAGTTTAAACTTTTACCTTCTGAGCATGGATAAGTTAAGCTTCATATTTTTGTTTCCATCCAAATTCTTCTGTAACTTAATCTTTTCCAAATATTCTTCATACAACGTACCATCATCTGAAGTATTAATCTTCAGTACTGTTCTGATACATGTATTTCTTGATTGGCGCGCTTCATGTTCACTTAAACTTTTGCTATAATCAGCAGCCCATTCCTTTCCATTCCATCCTTCAATTTGTTCTATGTACGGTGTTGATGTGTATTCATCAAGATATGTTTCCACCTTTATTGAATCAATCTTCTGTTCCATCTGTAAACGATGCAATGTGTTCTGCACTGTTCCCTCTACATTGTCCTCAACATCTTCAGTTGATTCATCAAGACATATAAAAACAAGCCTTGATGTAGCTCTGCTGCTGTTTTCAACAACAACATGACGCAGCTCGTCGTTTCCGTCCACACAAACAATGACTTCCTCTGCTTCTAATCCCCTACAACCTTGATGGTTTGTAATCAGCGTGTAGTGGGACGGCAGAACACTGATTATCTTATTGTCATTGTCGACAATCTTCCAGTTAGTGTGCAAAGCGCAAGAAAGATAATTAATACTCAACACTCTCAGTGCCTTTTCGATAATGCTTTGATGGTATTCAGACTCTACTAAGATAAGTCGAACACAATCTTCTTTAAAACAGTAAGCTTTAAGTGCGAGTGATAAAACAGCAACACCCTCGTGGTATTCCTTAGAACTAAACTTGATGTTGATAGATAATGGCAACTGTCCATCAATATTATGACCAATGATCTTGAAATTTCGATACACATACGATGTTTCAGTTTTAATATTACCGCTAAAATGTGACGTATCGATTTTAGAAGCAATATAGTCGATTTCCATTGTTCTTTCGTACAGTATTTCTTTTTCCGTTGGCTTAGTTTCCGGTTCCTGTGTTTCCGTTACAGTTGAAGGTGGTTGAGGAATTGACGGTCGCCCCACTGATTTTTTTTTCATTGCTCCTGGAACATTTTTTTCCGTTGTTTCTTTTGAATTAATTGCTGGTAATTCTTGGTGTTTAATTATTGAAATTTTCTGACAGGCTTCTTCTTGGAAAACCTTTAAGATCTCGCATATGTTTCGCGTTATTCGCATACACTTTTTTAGCTCAAAAACTTTCATTCCAGTAATTTTGTAATTATATTTTTGGTGTTGCTGTTTTTCCCCATAATTTACGAATGTTCTTCGCTTTTCCAAAGAATGCGGAAGAAGTAGGATACATGATCTGGTCATCTGATCACTTTCCAAACGCTCCCTTATCGCCACAGCCTCCTGCATGTCCAACGATTCACCATCAAACTCGTCAATGATAAGGTGCACTATTACGTCATAATGCTTTTCAAGCAGCAAATCCAACAAATAGGACAGTGAAGGAATATATAATAAGCCGAACATCTGAGACAACTCGTCAATTCTTTTCACGTACACGGAAACCTTCCCGACGTGAAAGTACTCTGCAATGTCATCCTCGCAAGAAACTTCAAGTTGAAGAATGGAGAATAGAAATCTTTTGACATCTGTTGTCAACGGACTTGTGTCACTCCAGGATATGTAGTAGATCACCGTCTCTTTCGTTGCTAATTCCAACAAAGCTTGTAGCTGATACACACCAACTAAAGTTTTACCCGACCCGAAATTCCCAAGTACAATTTTTTTGGTTTCCTCACTGTGTATCACCTTTAGTTGATCTGGAGTAAGTACAAACATTGATTTAACTTGTTCCTTTCCTCCGTGATTTAAGGATGGTACAGTACTTTTAGAATTGCCGTGAGAAAAAGCTTGCCTGGTTGCCATGAAGGCCGTTATAGAGCTTAGAATCATCATAAAACTATCCTGTGATGTTGAGCGATGATCTTCAACGCTGCTCTTGCTGATTTTCGTCACTAAGTCGTTAAGGTACCTTACGCTAGCCTCTTCGTCTGTTAAATTCAGGACATCCATGATATGGCAATGAGCGCAGCTTAAATGATCTGTTTGTTTGATAAAATTAGGAGCAGCAACAACATTTGCAAATGTCGTAGGGCTTTTTACGACGCTATTGTTCAAAATGACTGCCAGATGTTTAATATCCTCGTCTCCATTTCTTATTTCTTCGTTGATAGAGCTGACATCCTTTTCATCAGTATATCTGATGTTGAATATCATCAAAGGGCTAGGACAAATTAACAAAATCCTCTTTCTGTAGTCGATAGAATGGTCGCTGATAAGACCTTTCAAATCAGAAAGCTGCATGAATTTAAGATGACTAATTGCATCATAATGCCACAACACCGCTCCGACTCCACCACCCAATGCGGCTGCTCCCTTCAGAAAAACCTTTGACCAATGCAAAAGTTTTGAAAATTTATCACGCATCACGTAATATGGAGGAAAGATAAGAACATTTCTAATCGTGTTCTCTGTCGGGTGTCCATAATAATCCTTGGTGTATGATTTGCTCACCTTCAGCCATTCTTGGTAACTAACTTTTGATTTCAAGCCCCCACCACAATTATACCATATTTCTCGAGGTAAGACTAATTCATCTATATAATCTTCTATTGCTTCACAAACTTCGACGCTGAAATGGCTTTTCACGACAACAGTCAATGCATTAAGACTTGACTGGTGCTCTGAAAGCGCTGCACGAATATCTAAGAAAAAGAAACTTATCTCATAATGCCCTGAAAGTGAATACTATAGTATGGTAGCTGCTACTAGTAATGAAATGTCCGATTTTTAGACTTCACAGTGGTTTTCTTTTTACAGCTGCCATGTCGTTTAACAGGAAACTCGTAAACGTTTATTTCCTCAAAGTAATTTGGAATAGGCAATTCACGCCAATTTTTATTTATTCTAGAATTTCTTTTATGAAATAATTTCTTTTCAATTTTTTTGAATTGATTCAAAATCATATCGTTTTTCATTGGTGGTGACATTTTTTATTAACATTTTTTTAGCTCGCGAAAGTTTCCTCGCATCTACGGAATATATTTTTAACTTCTACTTACTTGGAATTGAAAGTGAATATTTTTTGCCATTACTATCCAAAATTTTAAACATCAATTGATTCTTTATAATTTTTTCATTAAAGATGAAATAAAAATTATTTCCAAATTTCCGTTCTTTATATTCTCTATTCTCTTCCATCGCAATGAAGGAATCTTCTCCTTGTTCTTGCATTTCAACTTTGATATTATTGATGTCGTCTTCCATTTGCAGGTTGACAATAATACTAGAAGCTGTGTTTTGATACACAGACCGGCTGAAAACATAATAATATTGTTTTAATACAATAGTCACAACAGTATATTGGAATACAAATTTCTTCGTGTGTTAAACAAAATTAAATAATTTTCTTTAATGTAAACTATGATTTTCACTGCATATACAGTCTGGAAGGTTCGACTGACCTGCGTTCTGAATGTACAGTTTTTTTTATAGGCAGCTGAAAAGGCTGGGATGTGCGATGAATACAAGGCTTAGAGTATGCTTACGTTATGCTTATTGAAGAAACAAGTTAAAATCGTTTTCTTTTGAGTTACATTAATAAGATGGAATAGTCCTGTTCTCAGTTTTGAAAAAAACAGCCATAAAACTAAAGGTATAACTACACAAGGCGGATTTTAGACAGTGTACTGGTAGTATTTAAGACTGGAAAGAATTCCTGGTTAGAAAAAAAAAAAGAATTCACCAAGGCTTAGTAATAGGTTCATCATATTCTAACAAATTTCCCTATCTGAGTCTGAAAATTCTTGTAGGCGTGATTGTAACCAGTAATTTTCCAGTATTCTTTAGATATACTTATTGACTTATTGATTTGTTGTTTTTGTTGCCATTGAAGGGTTTAGTGTTTTGAATAACCAAAAATTAGTATTGCTTGCTAAGAATAAATGACTTAAAATGTACAATAAAATTACAAAAATAGACAATATGAAGAAGTAAGGATGAATTTTCTGTACATACCATATTATTTTGCCATCAAGATCTACAAAAGAACAAGAGATGGTACATGTATGCGCACTGTTCCTAAAGCAGGACAACCTATATCTTGATTAGTCAAGCGTTTGCTAGAGCCGAAAGCAAAAAAATGGAAGAAATAATGTTAACCTGCCTTAAGCTGCCGCTTTACGCCCTGGAAACAGAGATGCCATACGAAAAACGCAAAGAAATGAAAGACAACCTGGAGATTGTAATAACCATGTGCAGATTCTACGAAGTAATATATTATACCTTTTATTTCACCCAATTGAACAGGACTTTCCAACATTTTTAATACTCCATTTAGATTCTCCCATGTTTTAAACTCTTCTACCGTTCTTTTTTCCCAACAATTAAAGACACCCAATATTCGTTTAGTAACATCATTTGGTGCATCGATGTAAATGTTTTCCACGTCTGTAAACTGGAGGAGGAAATGAGCTAAATATCGGCACTGCCTGGCTAATTTTGTTGAAATCTCCCAATACACTCTTTTACGTACGGCTCGGTCAGAGTTGAAACTTTTCTCCTTTTCAGCATCATCATCTTTAAATTAAAAATAAATTCATACCGTCATTAACCGGCTCATGTATTGCTTCTGTATTATAATACGTCTGTCTGTCTGTTTGTCACGTAAAATGATAACCGCAGTAGTGAGATACACGAAATGCGGTAAACAAAGGCCAGGCATACCAGTGGATTTATCCACGGGCCAACAACCAGTAGCGTCAATATTCGTCTTGTTTTATATCACAGCGTATATGGTCTAGGGAGGGAATCGGAAGGTTTTATATAGATTTTTATGGTTTTTCACATACCTTCCCAAACTCGTTGCCTTTTTCTAAAATTCTTCATGGAAGAAATTGGTTTGTTTAGAAAGTGCTGACCATTTTTACGGGCTATTCTTTGTCGAATATGCGTAACTCAGCTTCTGAATAGTAAAATTACTTGTGACAAAGGTTATTATTCTTGAAATGTGTCTGACTAATATAACTTTATCAGATTTTAAAAATAGGAAAAATGCCCAACAACCCTTGGTCATGAAATATATCATAAAGGCCTGCATAGAAATTTTACATTATATTTCACATTCTACATCTTCCCAGTTACAGAGGAGCACTAAGGTCATCAGACACAAAGTTCCGTAAATGCTCGATTAAGCGCCCTCGCCTTAATCCTTAATTTCTTCTCTCTTCGCCCTGTAATATTTAATATATCTTTTTCGCCATCCGAGATTGTTGTCAAAAGGAAAAGAGTCCCCTTAAGGGTAGGTGGGCAATAAGTTTAAATAATCTCTCTGAGCGCAAATTTGTATGGTTAAATTTTCTGTACTACAAAGAAAAAGGTCAAACACATTTTGACATGAATTTTCATACTGTAGATAATTTTAAAAGAACAAAGCGCTGTTTTTTTAGGTCGCTTTTTGTAATTTCCCAAATATTCGACTAGGTACTTCCTTGGGCTCTTATATTACATTTAAATAACGCCCCTGGGCGCTTATTAAACAAGAGCGCTTAAAAAATGAATAAAGAGGGTAGACAGTATTCTGAAGGGGCGCCTATTTGAGAGTTGTGGCTTAAGTAAGCATTTACGGTATTACTTCTTGTCTTGTCTTCTTAAAGGTAGGCAAAGAAGTCTAAGTTCGTCTAAGCAACGTAGTTCAAGTTCGTCTAAGCAAAGTAGCTTAAGTTCGTCTAAGCAAAGTAGTTTAAGTGCGTCTAAGCAGAGTAGTTTAAGTCCGTCTAAGCAAAGTTTTTTATGTCTGTCAAAGCAAAGTAGTTTATGTCCGTTTAAACAAAGAGTTTAAGTTGGTCTAAGCAAAGTAGTTTCAGTTCGTCTAAGCAAAGTAGTTTAAGTTCGCCTAAGCAAAGATGTTTAATTCCAGGTAGGCAAAGTAGTTTATGTCCGTATAAAAAAAGTAGTTTAAGTTGGTTTAAGCAAAGTAAGTTTAAGTTCGTCTAAGCAAAGTGGTTTAAGTCCGCGCAAGCAAAGTAGTTTAAGTTTGTCTAAGCAAATCAGAAAACAAGGATGCTTGCATTGCATTTTGACATACCATTTGATACAATTTCTTTGGGCCAGTATAAGTCTTCCTCTGCTATAACTTCTGACTTAAAGTCACATTTCTCCAAAACTTTGTTGATTTTGTTTAACGGGTCTGCTTGATTTGGAGAATATCGAAACAAAAACAAACACATGACCCGCAAGACTGGATGGTACTGGTTAGGGTCATCAAATATTTTTGTAATAACATCATATCTATTTGGTAACAACTCAAAAGAGAATCTTCTACATTGTTGTTTTCCTAAAGCTGTTAGTCTTCGTTCTGTAATGTATGCCAGCATGCGCAATCGATCTATCTTTTCATCAAAGTAACCTTAAATTTAGAGACATTACTAATACGATTATCATAGAAGAAAATATAAAGGCGGGAATACACGGTGAAATACTCCTTTAGAAACAATTGAATTTTTTTTTTCAACATATATGTTTTGCTATTGCACGTGTGTATTTCTAAAAAGAATTGTTGCTTGACATTTGTATAATAACAAATGAAATTTTAAACAAGCAGAAAAGCATGAACAAAAAGGAAAAGACGATTCTGTTGGGTAAAACCATTAATTTAAAAAAAAGTTAAAAGTTAAAAGAGTTATCAAAAATAGCTTATCTTTTTTACGTTCCATCTTCACACATTTTTCTTCTCACAAAACTAGAA
This sequence comes from Hydractinia symbiolongicarpus, assembly GCF_029227915.1. NCBI lineage: Eukaryota > Metazoa > Cnidaria > Hydrozoa > Anthoathecata > Hydractiniidae > Hydractinia > Hydractinia symbiolongicarpus. The sequence continues at coordinate 25,269,871 of NC_079876.1, forward strand.
ATCCACAAATATTCTTATTTAAAATAAAGTAGTGCGCTTTTAAATCTTTACTATCCTTCAGTTTCCCTTGATCTTCCTTTAAAGACAAGAAAAATTTAACCGTTCAGTTGGTAAAAATTGTAAACTTTTATTGCGTTTAAATAATTTTTAAATATACAATGCGACAGAAAAGTTTAGAAGGAAAAAATTTCGAATGTTTCTTAAGAAATATTTCAACGTGTATTCCCGCTTTAACAACATTGGAACATGTTCATAACATTATAGTCATCGTCACAAAAGCAGTTATCTACTTACCCCGAATAAGCTTACCAATCACTACTTGTGGCTCACTCATGTTAAATTTATTCTTTTGTTTTTTTCCCAGAGCTCTTGTTGTAATTAATTCTGCATTTTCAAAATAGTTATTGTGTTTAAAACCTGATGGTCGCACATTGGTACTTTCTTTAAATAACTCTTTGGAGAAAATTCCATGGTGAATGCCGATAAAAAGACGGGCGTTGATGGTTAAATCGAACTTAATATTTTGATAAATTTCAACTGTTGTTCTGTAGAGGAAATCCTTGTGGAAACAGGTGAATTTATTGGTAAAAATGATATTATCTTATATCCAAGAACCTTGGAGAATATCTACACTTTTCTTTACTTTTCACTTAATCTTCCTTTGATTTTAAGTATGACTAGCTAAATGTCTGACTAAATTATTGCCTTCGCCAAAAAGTACAAAGGTTACCTGGTTGAAATTTTTGCCGGCAGAATGCTATTTTTCCTTTTTTTCCCTCGTTTTCAAATGTTTTTAGTAGGTACTGAATCTTTTGACTTGGGAAGCCTTAATTTTTTTTATTTGTATCTATATTATAATACTCGTGTACGTCTGTCTGTCTATCACGAAAAATGATAGCTTAGCTGCGACAGGCGAACCCGTGCATTTTTCCATGGGCTAACGACTAGTTTCTATGTAATACGTGTTTGTTTTGAAGGTTTCATCAGTAAAGGTAAAGATGCAAAAAAAATCCTTTTAGTGCAGTTGCAGAAGCTAGCAAAACATTTATCTGTCAAAATTGACATATAAAGTACAAATATTAGAACAGCTAAGCCCTTATCTTGCGATATATAATTTTCTATTATTAACAAAAAGATTTTAAGTGAGTTTAACTGGTTCAAAGACCTTGAAAATGAAGAAAAAATAAACGAAATCATGAAAAAAAAACGATAACAGATGATGGTAGAATCCTTCTGTAAGTCAAAAAAATAGTAGTCCTGGTGACGTTGAAAGCTCCAAGTATTATTTGGCTTAAATTCAGCGTACACCAAAACCCGTTCTATTTTCCTATCAATATTTCCCGCTGATGTCTGAAATAAGAAATTAAGATCAAACCTGTTAAACTCACTTAAAATTCTAGTTCGATCAAAGCTTCAAGAAGCTTTAAGAAATTTAAAGCTAACCTTTGGAACCAAATTATAATCCCATTAAAAAAGTTTTTTGTTAGAAATAAACTCACCATACTTGGATGCCATTATTGATTATGTATTGACAAAACTACGTGTGCGTTTGGCGTAGCAAAAATCTTTTTAACCCGTTCTCAGCATGTTTTGCTAATGTTTGTACAGAGAAACATGTTGGACTAAAAAGTTCCCCATGTTAAGGAAAAAGCAGTATACCATACATTTAAAAACAAGTTAACTTGAATTGAAAAATACTGACATATTGATAAGGGTGTGTATCATAAAAGAATACGTTTTTTTATGATTATTAATGTGTAAATAGCTTCCATTCGATACTTAACTGCGAATGCCAATACAACTTTAAAAAGATTAAAACATTTATCTCTTAAAAAATTTAAAAGATTTCAAGTTTGAATAAAAATGAAAAAGATATTTTAATATTAGAATTCATTTGTTTCATAAATATTTAATCTCCAGAGCATACCTCTAATCTTTAAGAAAAGTGGGTAATGTTTTTGTGTTAAAATTTATTCCACGAAAATGAAGTAAAACGGCACGCACAGTTATCTGTATATTGTTAGCCAAGAGATCCAGCATAATTTTTCTTGCCACCGGGAAATCTAAACAGTTTAGGTGGAAAAATTTACGCTAGGTTGCAAACGGATTTTTTGCAGTCCGGATATAGATCACGATTTCTGTTTTTTGCACACGAAATCATTATAGAGCACTTTCTGGTTTTGTGGAAAAAATGAACTTAACTACCTAAACAAATATAATTAGTTTTGTTATTATGTAGAGGGTAACATGTGGCCATGCTAGCTATAGGCTTATTGGATGCTTTTCAGGGCGGATACAGGAATTTATACAAGCTAGTCCAATTTTTTTATTAGTAGGTAGCTCTGCGGGGTGCCTCTCGTAAAAATTAACAAACAAAAATTAGGACAGTATATTGGACTCTTCAAACAAACAAGCAAAGAAAACAACATTTTGCGACATTTTTAATGCTATTGCACAGTCTGGTTAAATTAATAACCATCTCAGACAGTAAGCCAAGCAATGTTTTTCCTAAAATCGAGGTTTTTATATTCACAAGTTCTTCTTTCATCATATACCACAAGTGGAACCAGCAATCATGAACAAAAAAAGGAACCAAACCATGAAGAAAATAACATCACAAAATTTTTCACCTTGTTATATAGTACAATCTAGTCAACAATGATCAAAGAATTGATAAAAACATTTGTAACAATGTATCATTTTTTTTATAAACACAACAAAACTTTAAGCACATTAACCTGGATGTAAATTTTACACTTAGAAAATAGGAAAGGGTGACAGAAAAAAGGAGAGGGGAAACAAAATATATATATAAGAGGAAGGAACAAAAAAGTATGGAGGCAAAAAATAAAAAGATGTCTAGCTAGGAGAGGAGGAATATAAAAAATACGTAAATATATATATCTAAAAGGAATAAAACCTGAAAAATATAGAGGGGAGTCATGAAAAAAGAATTTGTGGAAATGGAAACTTCCCAGAGAGTGACCTTTTCCAAAATGAAAACAATTTTGTTTGTATTTTGTAAGGGTTTGGGCAGTTCATTTTAACACGTGCCTTACAGGAAATAATTTTACCTTTACGTACATTTCCAGAAGAGAAGAGAAGAGGAACATAGTGATTGTATTGAAATTGTGGAGTGCTTACAACTCCTTCATAGCAAAAATAAAATATGAAAATTTTCAGTGGAAGAAACTGAATTAAAGTCTAATTTATTTTTGAAAACTTCTTTTAATTTTTCAGGTCCTGCCGTAGGATAGTGATATTTTCCTTTCAGTTACTTTGCATAAAGCAAGAATACATAAGAATCCAGACCAAACATTGTTTAAACAAATATGGATTGCTTCCTGTTGGACTAATCTTGATCCTACATAACCACCATCAATAGTAGAATGGGAAACACATAAACACAAGATGTTAGCAATACATGAAAACGTTTTAGGATAAGACTGGGTTAAAGAAGAGAAATAAGGGTGCTGGGAATAAAAAGAAGCATTGACATACAACTCTATGGCCATAAGAGCTTGTAAATCATCAACTAGAGAATTGTCTCCAGCCATGTAGATGGAAAAACAGCTAAACAAACGATTTCCAGTAGCTGTTGATCTTAAAAGTACATACCTTAAAGCTATACAAACATTTTCGTTATCTTTCTTTAGTTGGATGGGATTGTATGTTTCTGCCAAAAAATCTCGGTGCAACTGACCAGATGTTAATAATCGATATAACTTTGCATGAGATGGATAATTTCCAATGTTACACGAAAATTTTTTCCTGCATTCCTTTAAGTTAATATCGTCAATCAAGCAAAACTTTCTAACACCTTTTAACAGTTCCGTGGCTGTTGAACGAAAAGGCTGATTAGCGTAAATGTTTCATCTCGTCCACAAACGAAAAGGGGTAGTTGCAAACATTTTTGTTGTATTGATCTCTTCTCTCATATTATAATTGTTTTCAAAAATCGCAAAATGTTAACACGGTATTTCTTATTTCACATGTATTGTGAAGAATCCTAACACTAAAATGTTGCATCTAATAAAACACTAACTCATCATTTATTTTATGATCTTCTTTATGGCAACTTATTTGCGTTATACCAAAAATTAGGGGGAATAGCGTTGTGCTTTATCCGGTCACTTACTACTTTCATTAGCATCTTTACCCCCTTATGCAAGAGCAAAAGTACCTTCAAAGTACCTCGAGAATGAATTAGGGGGCATATGATGCTTTTTTTACAGTAAATTAAATCATATAATTTAATTTTTTGCCCCTGATGAATCAACTTGCGAAGTACGTCGCAGAATAATAAGGCAGTTTCTTACGTATTATGTCATATAACATCTATGAATATACGCTCCTATTACTAATATATGTATGTGTATTCTTTGTATCTATATGCCGAATCAAACCAGCACACAAAGCGCCCTGGTAAAATTTTTTAGATTTTTAGGGATGCGATCTGGCAATTTTTTGAACAATATAATTTAAGCGATAAATTAAGTAGGTCCACGCGACTAGCTTCACATACCCTAAATCCGTAACTGCTTTTTAAGTCGGGGTTTGCTCTAAGTAATTATTTTCTGTTAATTGGTGGATTTGGTCTGACACATAAACGTATGGAGAGAAAATAAGATTTAATGTGCTCAAAGAAAGCTTACTTAAGTAGGCTAGTAAACTGCACGACATGACACCTCTGACATGGTAAGTGTTACACATCTAACATAGTAATTGTGACACATCTAACATTGTAAGTGTGACACATCTAACATAGTAAGTGTGTTACATCTAACATGGTAACTGTGACACATCTAATATGGTAAGTATGACACATCTAACATAGTAAGTGTGATACATCTAACGTAGTAAGTGTGACACATCTGACATTGTAAGTGTTACACATCTAACATAGTAAGTGTGTTACATCTAACATGGTAACTGTGACACATCTAATATGGTAAGTATGACACATCTAACATAGTAAGTGTGACACATCTAACGTAGTAAGTGTGACACATCTGACATTGTAAGTGTGACACATCTAACATAGTAAGTGTGACACATTTAACATGGTAAGTATAACACATTGTAAGAGCATTGTTTTATGTTCCCAAGTTAAAATACTGTCATTTTGCTCAACAAAATTAGGAAAACAACGATAAAAAATTTTAAATTCAAAGATTGACTAATAAGCATGTAACAGAATGTTCTATCAAAAATCTTAATCTGTCGCAACTTGTAATAAACATCCTGCTTTTATAATGTTATATTTATTGTTGTAAAATGCAGTACCCGGATAATAATCCATATAATAAATGTTTATTTCGGGCAATACCTTCGAATATTGACCTCTGTCACGTATTGCCCTCACAAGCTTGGGCAATACTTTGACGTCAGTCAATATTCTCCGGTATTGCCCTCATAAACAGTTATTATAAAGTTAGTCACTGGCTACCATGTTAACTACTCACTCCTAATAATAACATACAAAGTGCATGGTATATGCTAGATATATATTTTAAAGCAATTATAAATAAAGAGAAATTGAAGTATTGTTACATAACAAAGGTAATATCATACAGCAAGTTCTGGATACTTCAAAATAATCCACAATTTCCTTGATTAAAGCAGTCGATCAATCTAATTTTATCGAGTTTGAGTTAATTCAAAACATTCTTTTGTATTTTCAAAATGCGTTCAAATTTCATAAAAGAGTATTTAAAGAGTGTGACAGGTTTTACTTTTTTTGATACAACTTTGAATAAACTTAGTGGTAGAGGTACTTTTGATAAATCTAAAAGTGTCGAATACAAAGTTAATAAAGAAAACTATAAAGTGTTTAGCAAAGGTTGATCAGTTAGCTAAATCTAGGCCGGAGTAGTGGTTCTTCCCATGGATGGATGGCCTAGGGGTCTAAGGCGTCAGTCCTAGAAAAATTTCACTTGAAACCAGCAAGTTTGAAGTGCGTGTTCGAACATTTAGTTTAAATTTCGGAAGAGCTCACGTCAATATTTAATTTTGCGCAATGTGTCATGTCAGGGGGTTAGGTTCACATTGCCCAAATCTGAAAAAAATGCTCGGTATTATATTAAAACAGCTTTTGCACAATTCAGTATGATAATTTTTCTATTTTATCTTCACTGTCTGATTACATTTTGGCAAAATAAAAATAACGAAAATTTGTTCCAATTTATTATTTATATTGTTTTGATTTTATTTTAATGGAACTTTAGCAAATCCAAAAGGTAGAAGATAAAACATATTTTATTAGGAAAAAAAATTAGCTGCGTTACAGAATTTAATACAATTCTTTCACAAAACTTATAATTTTCACAAATCTTATCACCCTCTTTTACAATGTCTAAATTATTTAAGCTAAATTCTAATATTATTCTTCGTTCTCGGCTATTTTATTCTCGAAGTGTATTTTTGTTACCCTTATTGGCCGTTTATTTATTGGAGCTCCCTGGCAAAAGCGGCCATATCTAATTAGTAATTTTTAGCTATTATTTTGCTCAAGGCACTATCATACAAAAACAATTTAACTTTTCTGATAAACTCTTCGTGGTTGACTTCAGAACGAATAATTTCAGGTAGATTATTAAATTATTATTTTTGAAAAATGATCCATAAAAGTTTTCCGATATACATCGCTTTTCAGTTTGCACACATTATCTACATCTTAATGTTCGTTAATAGTTAATATTTTTAAAAACATGAATTCTACGCGAATTTCTTAATTCAGTTGACAGTATCTATGGTGAAGCTAAAACTTAAAAACAGAAAATATATTACTTCAATTTCATTGGCTATCTGCTCATTATTCTTTTGTTTTTTATAATTTTTCAGTTCCTATCGACAAGAAAAAATAAGGTGATTGGGTACATTCAGCTTGAATCAAAACGAAAAATTTTATCAAAGAATTAAACCAATGGCAATTCACATTGATATTTGAGACATATCAAAGATTCACTTGCATGCTGATTTATGCTAATGAATAATTTAAAAACGATGAAAAAATATAAGCGATAAGATATGTTAATCAATGAATATTAAATTTCAAATTTTGTTTTAAGGTTTATTATCATTTTCACTGGTGCTGGGAAAACAACTGAAAAATAAGAAATGTCACGGTAATTTTTTTTTTCGCCTTAGTAACTCCATTTTATTTTATCTTTTAATTTTTATATTTTATTGGTAATTTTTTAAGCAGTCCATTCTCTGGCTAGGTAAGCGATATAAGACTTTTTAAGATGTGTAATTTTTTAAAGTGTTCATATTTTTTCTTGCAATATATATTATATATAGTATATTAGTAAAATTTGTATTAGTCAGTATTAGCATATAATATAATATATTATATACTGACACGGAAATAAAGGATTAGAACATGGTAAATTTGAAAATTATATTTATGTTTAGTAAAACGTAACTGTGGCAAAAAATGTTGAATTGATGTGTCGAACAAAAAGGCATAATCAAAAATGATTCCAAACTACTTAAATCAATAACACTATTGTCTGAAAGAGAAATGAAATTTGTTGAAATGTCTAAAATCTCTAAAATAGCAAATATTTTCATAACAAGTGACTTCTGTCACTCAAGAAAAAAAAAACCGCTACTGCTATTAGTTCAATTTTCTATCGCGGAGTATTCTTTTTCAATCACTATCTTACATTGTAACTTAGTTGCTAAGAGTAAAATATTTTATTCTTTATTTGTTTATAATTATCTTCTTATAGTTACTATTTGTTAAGGAAAAAAAAACTTTCTTTTGTAGATTGTTTACTATATTGTTAAGATTTAAAACTCAGTTGCCTACAACCTTTTTTATCCTTCGCAACCTGTTCCTTTAAAAAGTTGTCTGTTGTAGAATTAGGGACTATACAATGTGTGCACCCTTAGGGTCATTTGATTTTTAATTTAATTGAAAATCAAAATTCATAAAACTAAAATCAATATTAAGAAAAAGAAAAATTGAAATCCTGAAAAATTCTGTTCTACTATATGAATGAGTAATCCTTAGGATAAAAAACGTCTGCGAACGACAGCGTACTTTTTTGCCAAGAAATGGAGTTCCTTTTTCGTTTTTTTTTTTTAATTTGAAATGAAAAATAAAAGTTTAGTGTGAAATTAGTTTTCATTTTAAAAGAAAAATTTTCTAGGTCACGAATTCTGTTTTATGTTTTTAAATAATTTAAAAACAATGAATGTATTAATAACAAATATCATCAAAGATTATTTTTGAAAGTTATTATAATCACTGCTGCTGTGAAAACAACAGAGTAGAAATGCAATTTATCAACTTTATAGCTTTTTTTATAAGAAATTCGATGAAGGGACTAGTTCTAAAAGTTTCTTCATTTTGGTCTAAAATTAAATTTTTTTTAGTTCTAAAAGTTTCTTATTCAGTTTTTTTGTTTGTTAAGAATACATATCCAATGATGAATGATAGATAGTTTTTCCTAATTTATAAGCACAAATGCAATAAAGAAAAGCTTGTTTCATTTTCAAAAATATTTGTAGTTTTTTAAATCATATTTTTTTAACTTTAAAAATGACAACATTCGATTTTTAATGTGTTTGAAACAATATAATAACTACATTCAAATCAAATATGGAAAAAAGTTACTTATTTAAAAAATAGCCATAACAATGTAGTTGTAAAAGTTTCTACATCTACATTTCTTATAAACTGGTTTCTTGTATAAAAAAACGTGTATTTCATTCTCTCCTGCCTTTAATATTTTTATTGTTAATTATATGACTAAAAACTTTTACCGCTTTCGTGTTGAACGTGTTATTTATTCGAAACTGGTCAATTTCAAATCTCAAACCGTTCTATTTCGAATTTGAAATAGACCGGGTTGTAATTGACCGGTTTTATTTTACTTTATGATTTGTTTTGTTTTTATCATAAGAAAAGCCCGCGGTTTTCGAGTGTTATACGATTGGCTAATTTTACAACATACATAATTGTCGATTTCATTTTATTGTTTAAAACCTTGTGTTTTATTTTGGTTGGCTTACATCATGAAACATCAGAAAAAATATCTTGCGTTGTTTATACTTTTGACACAAATATTTATCGTAAAAATAAAAGCAAATAAAGAGAGAAAATTATTTGTATTTTGATACAAGGTTGTGTTTTTGTTGAGTTCTTTAAAGTATTTCATTATGAGTAATTTCTTCCTTTTTTTCTTAGCTCTTCGGAAAATTTTATGTTGGACGATAAGAAATTTTATAAGTTTGTAATTTTCCTTAAAACCAGTCCATAAAATATCCTTATGAAATTAGTTTTACTCTCTCTTCTCACTTATAAATCAATTTCATCTTTTGTGTTTAATATTTTTATTGTTAATTCGTCAAGTTCGATCAGTCCAGAGGACTAGGTCAACGATATAACACTTTTACAGATGTCAAAAAGTTATAAGATTTCTTTCTTGCAATAATTTTATACCAACTAAATTTTACAAACAACTTTCACGATTAATTTTTGATGATAAGTTCATAAAATATAAAGTATAATACAATGAAGTTTAACAGATTCGACTTTTTATGAACGAAAAGTTCTAAAATAGTTAAACTGAAAATATGACGTATGTATTTTGGGGACATTTGGGTACTTAACTGAGGTGCTGGAAAATTAACTAATGCTTGTTTAACCATCTGAACGTAATTTTATGTTTAAAGTTTGCCCGACTGGATTGTTTTTAACCCTCTCAAGCAATCCGTTAACTCATAACGCACAGGCCTCGAAAAATTTGGGCTACAGTTGCGCAAACTACACCTGTAATACCTTATTCTGTTTAGACAAAATAAAGGCTGCTACCTTCTCTTTCTCTTCGCCCTACCTTGTGCTTCATACATCACTAGATTGTCATGCAAATATCACGCCAACTTTACAATCATCTCCGATACGAAGTATAATGGGACGGTTCAAGAAACTCATTCAACCGTTTCCGGCCAGGATTGTGCTTCATTGTGCCTATCACGTGATACCTGCTCGTACGTCAATTATAATATCATTGACAGTACATGCCATCTCTTGGAATTGGATTCTGGGACGGAACAAAGTGCAAGTGGTTGGAAGTTCTATTCGACAAATTATGGCGTGCAAAACGTACGTTTGAGTTTTATGAATTTGTATTTGCTCTTTCGGCGCTTCGATTTCACGTGATAAAGAAAAGAAAGTTAAACAATAAATAAAATTATTTTTGTTTTACAAATTAGAAAATAACATAGAGCTAATAAAAAAACTTTCAGCCGTACTAAGCAAGAATTCCTACTTATAAGCCCGTTGTGATAAACATGCGAAGGGTCTAGTTAGCCTCACTGCTAATAAATGATATACAACTTTATGCGCATATTTCTACAGCATATACCGTATTTCTCTATATTAATAATAGCCGTATTTTATCTCTTTTTTTCGCAAGCGTGCTGCATAAACAAACACAAAGTGCGAAAAAATTTAATTTTTCAACGGCTGACGACTAATACTAACGCCTAATCTATATTATAATACCCGTATACGTCTGTCTGTCTGTCACGCAAGATTATAGCTTAGCTGCGCAAGTAGCGAGACGCACGTGATGCGGTATAAAAAGGACGGGCGAACCCGTGGATTTTTCCACGGCCTAACGACCAGTACTGTAATTTTACTGCTACAGGGTTCGCGTTTCAATAAAGCCTGGATTACTTAAAAGGTGGGAATTTAGAGTGACTGGATAATTTTGTCAAAGCATAACAATCTGATTAAGAATATTTTCAATGAAAGAAAATTCAGCAAATTTTTAAAATTGTCACATCAAAACGCAAGAAATCATACAAACACAAGAAGACTACAAAAATTTTCTATTTTTTAACTGAAATTCTAACATACATTCGAAAATATTATAAGATCCTACTGGTTCGGCGGAAACGTGAAGAACTTAGGTACAGTACAAACTCGATAAAAAAACATACAGCAATTCCATGTTTCTTCAATTCATGACGAAAATCCTGCTTTAATAGTGAGCAGGGAGTGTTAAGCAGATTAGAATGTTAGAGAGACGGGGATTGAAGAGTATGCGATAGACAGACTTCCTTCACTTCCTTATCAAAAACTATTTTCAAAATGATCTATAGAATATGCTGCATTTGACATCGATTTAAAACCGATATCTAAAGTCGGAATATCGGGAAGGCTTTGATCAGGACATTTATTTAAATTGCAAAAATTCTTCAACTTAACCATGCTATATCCGAAATAAATTAATACATTGAAATACACTGAAAAATATTAGCAAAGCTCTGTAGAACGGTTTACGCAAATTCATCGTCGGTCACAAAAAAAATCTTTCAGCAAGTACCGTTTACACCGTTGATTTGCGTCGTGTTCAAAATGATAGCGAAATGGCTACTTTGAACTTAGGTTGCATGAAATAGCAAGGTAGATTTACGAAGGGCTAACATAAAAGGACCGAAATATATGTAACGGGTCAACCCGTCAATTTTTCCACGACTGGTTTTAATATTTCGTAACTTATCTATCTATTTATAGAGAGGTCCATTTTGTCAATCATATTCACCTTGTCCACTAACTTCTGCCTGCATCGACACTTGCACACACCCTTGGTATCAGTGTATAGGTAAGTTAATGTTTCAATATACTTTTACGAAATTAGAGTTCTTGATAATTTCTCGAGGAACTAATTTAGGTGATATTCTTACATATACGTTACTTTCGCGCACATATTTAGAATAAATATCTTTGGGAGTGTTCAAAAAATGTAAATGTTGCCAAAATTTGTTAATTTAAAGCTGTTCACATACTATAGCTACAACTAAAAGGTCCATGCACATGCTTAGATACTAAAGACTGAGTTCTTTGTTATGTATAGAGCAGAGTTCATCGCTTGCAAATTTCGACCTTTTTTGCCCTACTCTAACTTGGTGTAGCATTTAAAAAATCAAATTAAATCAAAGAGAGATTATTAACCTATATACGGTCCGGAGCTTTTCAAACATATTATGACCATAGGCTTTTTCAAATTGAATCAAACTTGGCACACTTATAGTAGACCACAAAAGGAACAAAATGGCAGCAATAAATCTTTGCTAATGTCAGTATTTTTTCTGTGACGTCATCGAAGGCTTGTAATTTTATCAAAATATATTTCTATGTACTTAAAATTCTATTACTTTAGTTTTAGAGCGAATTTTTACATTCTGTTTTATGTTTCTGAAAGTTACTAAAAGTTAGTTAAAATAAATTCCGGTTTTTACATAGTTTACTTTAAATGTTTTAAAAAAATTGCCCGGAAATCCGGTTTTTACCGACGAGAAATCGGATTAGTCACGTGACCAAAACATATTGGAGGATTCTACTCGATGAAACAAAGTTATATTGTAAGTTACAAATTCTAAGGATAAACCTAACAAGAGGATTTCAAAGAGATTTTTAGGGGTAGTTTCTAGTAATAGCCAATATCATAGCCTCTAAAAGATATGAGACCAAAAAATTTGACACGCAGGTCTCTGATAAATAAATATCGAAACTCCGTAATTATCATAGCCATCAAACGTAGCATAAAGGAGTTAGTAAGGAAAAACCTTCAGATATCCAAAATATATTCTCCTTCTCACTAAGCTTTCGCCAACACCCAGGTCGACATGTTCACACTAATTCTAAATTGTTTAAACGTTCGAAATAAAATACTAAATATATCAAAAGGAATAAGATTGTAACAATAGAACTAGCAAAATAATTCCAACGGCATAGACTTCTCCGTGTTATTCAAAATAGGACGGTCACGCTCAATTAATAAACTTTCCATCAAAGTAACTTTGAAATCATTAGACTCTTCTGCAAGTATTAAACGATGCCGGAGAGTGATTACAAATTATCAAATATTCGAGAACAGTAGTGACCTGAGGACCAAGTTTGACAAGTTTACCTGTAAGTGCAGAAATACCCATGTGCTCAGACATACGGACTTTAAAATGGTGTTCTGTTTTTCTAATATAAATACATACAAGTACTGCACTTTAAACAGTAAACGAGTCCAGAGCGTAATGCTCCCCCCCTTTTATGTTGGTTTTGATAAATACTAAGTAGACAGTCTTTATAATGTAGATAGCCAAAAAATTAATCTGTAAAATATTTACGAATTAAACACAAATACTCTTACAAGAGAATGCTTCAGAGTGCGCATGTATTTTCGAAAAGTAAATCCTGAAAGTTTTCCAAGAAATGTGTAACATTTTCTGACCGAAATAGGAAATAGGAAAATAGGCAACAGCTGTGATAACCTGATGACGGCAAAAAACAAACAAAAAAAAACAACAACAATAACTAAAGAATTAGTTTCAGTATTTGTTTCCATGTCAGCTACATCACACGTGTTTTTACCAGAAATAGACTTTATAGAAGTAATGGAAAATTTGTGTTTGGTTTCCACTCTACTTAAAGTAGTTTTACTTTTTAAAACATTTTTTTCAAAGATAACCAGTTCCGAAAAGTGACAGACGCGGGATACAATTCTTATCCAAACACCGGCGGTTATCCAGCATCAAATATAGCTGACAATGACTTGGGTACATTCGGTAATACTGGTTCTGACCCTAACTCTTGGATGTCAATTAATCTTGGCTTCAGAAGCGGTATTCGATTCATAACTGTGAAAATCTATAGTCATGCAAATAACTACAAGTTAGACATAGGATATATCGACAGTAGATATGGAAATAAATTTTGTGCAGATGTTCCAAGCATTATTTATAAAGAAATTAAGGTGGAATGCAGCAGATATTTGATTGGACAGTTTATTGTACTTTATCATACATCAGGTACCTACCTTCCTTTGTATATTTACGAATTAAGTGCTTACATCGACGTTTGAATGAATTCATCTTGTTTTTGAATAGATGGGTTGCGGCGTGACGTTTTGATTATGTAAAAGAACAATAGACATGCGCACGCATATGCGCAGGTTAAAAATATAAACAACAGACCGCAATGATCTAAGACAAGATCTGCGTTTAAGAAATGAATATAATAGTTGACAAAAAAAACCAATTCCAATGTATTTTTAATTTTGTATTCTTGAAAATCTATAAATCAATCGGCAATTTGACCCATGTGTTCCTTTCTTCTCTCGCCTTTCAAGATGCGCGCGCATGTACGTGACTCTGTAAACACTGGTAACTCATCTATAAGCAATGACCGACGCGTAGATTAAGTTAGGCATTAAAGTTATAAAGACGAAATTCCACTTCATCGTGCGTCCGAGAGGCACAATGTCCCCTGGAAACAGAAATACGCGCTCAAATTCAAAATAGCGGCGATTCAGCAAACTCATGGTTAAATTACGTTATGATACACAGTGCCGTAACCGCCGGGGGGGGGGGGGGCACTGTTCTACTCATGGTCAAGATCACTGAATGTTTTAAGGGGGTGGCAGCACATTTTAAAAAGTCCAAATGCGATGTAAATTTTCTAAAAAGTGGCAGCACTCTTAAAATTTTTAGTGTTCTTATCATTTTTTATATTATTGTAGTCGTGTAATGTAACTATGTATCTCTTTCTATCTTTTGGTGTCTGATTGAAATTTTTATCTAAATTTTTATGCCAATTAAACAATGCAGCTTTTGTAAATTACAAAAATATCGAAACATTCTTTTTAACATTCAACCATGAGATCGTTGACGTCTGGTAGTGATTTTCCGCCAATCCAGAGATGTAAATTTTACAAATTTCCCTAACGGCGCTCACCATGGGGGGCGTCTAGGGTAGCCACTATATAAAGCGAAATTTAAATATCTAATTTTTCTATACCCCCCCTTCCCAATATTAAAATTGTGGTTACGGCAATGATACACTAAAACGCTTTCAGCGCTCATAAAAATTTGCAAAAAGATTTTGACTTTTGAAACCAATAGCGCTTACATATGGCCCATTATTAAGATCTTTGATACGTGCGTCTTGAAGCTACGCGCTGAAAGTGGATCTTCGGCTGGTTAGCTACATAAAAAAATATTTCGAAACTTTGAAGTTAAAAATTAATTTCTTAAGCTTTGCTTTGACAATGCTATGCAAACTCTGTAATTGATTTTATTGTCACTGTTTTGTCTCATACTTTTTACAGCATAATGTCATTTTTAAATTTCTAACGCTCGCCTCAGATTATGTGACTATGACTAGCGTTTTATTGAGGGGTGCCCGCTGCTGACGTCAGCAGGAAAGTCGTTTATCGCTATATATTATCGCGTATTATCTTTAACGACGGTATTTTTTTGTAACTCTTTCTTCTTTATAAAAAAATAACAAAAAAGTGAAAAAAGTGTATATTAGAAATTGCACTGATTATAGATTTACTAAGAAACTTTAATTTTGTTCCGTTTTATTTACTAAATGAAAAACCGAGTTTATATGTATCTTTATATACTTTATATTTCCAGTGGAAAAATAATTTGAACATAGTTTTTAATATTTGGAGATTTTGCATTCTTTAGCATTTGTAGAAATTTGTAAATTAATATTGAAAAGAAAAATTGAAACTATATACCAGTTTATTTGGCATGAAACTCAAATAATTTCGGCATTGTCAGTTCTATCAAAAACATGGATTAAGGGAAAAGAAAAAATATACAAAAGTCTTATTTATTGAAAGTGTGTTGCGGTGCTTTTTTCGTCCAGTTTTTCCTGGAGAATGTAAATGCAAAAAATAGAATAAGCCGGTAAAGGTTCTTCTAATAGAATTCTGTATATATTTTTGTACGAAGCATTTACAATATTTAGTATTTTATTAAGCACGAAGAATATTCTGAAATTGATATTTTGCGTGCACGTCTGAAAATTTAATTTGAAAACCTCACCAGAAATACAAGTCAGTGTTCTACACTATTTGCAGGTCCTATACTAAATTGATCTATGGAATTTTGTTAGCCCATTAGTATCTTTTACCGCGTTTTTGATTTTGATTTCTTTTATTGCCCAATTTTCCTTGTTTTTAATTTAAAAGTAAAATGTTGAGGATGGCAGAAAAATTGTGGATTTTAAAGTAATTCAATTCAATTCAATTCAGTTATTTTATTCCTTTATTATGATATAGCTTCAATTTGACGAATTGTATATACACTATTGTTATAATATAAAATATAATAAATATTGTCGTTTGTTGTTCACTGTGTTTGAAAACATCATAAGCCAGTATGTTTGAAGAAAGTTGGGCTATTTATTAAGCTTTTTAGCAAGGTTTGCTTAAAATTAGGCGGACCCTAACTAAAAAGACAATGCCTGCATTGACAGTTGAAAAATAAACTCGCTGCAACAAAGCATCTGCGTAGAAACCAGGAGAATCCTCACGAAAAACCGAACTGACCTAATGAGACACTTTGCTTGTTTATTTTCCAGGTAAAATAAACAACCATTGTGGAGTAAACAAGCACTGACAGGAAAATAGGACAAACAAACATACAAGACATGCAAAGCAAAGGTTCTCTTCGAGTAATTCCACAAACGTAAGCCGAGCATTATATAAGCAAGAAAGGTGGAAAGTATGAACTAAATAAATGAGCTCACTCATCATGATATCAACAGTCGCTTCTTGTTTAATTATTCCCTAGTCTACAAAAAGGGTCAATAACAAGAGAATAATTTAAAGTGGCAACGCGACATCCATGAACGCGACATCTATAACTACACGGATACTGAATGTTTTTTTCCCAATGCAATATCAAAACCAGTCAGTATTCGTCTTAATAACTGACCTTATCTGTTCAGAAACTATATTTACAGATGTCAAGTCACTAGGGAAGAAGAAAAGCATTTTAATACTTTGAAGATTCAAGATCGTTTAGTTTTTTAAACTGCAAGTTCACAAAAAATCCTATGTTTTCCTTTATGTTTTCAGTACCATTTTAAAAAATGCTTTGTAAACCCGGAAGCATGGCTCCTTACAAAGACTTGTTAAAGTAAACCGCAGATGAACCAATCAGATCGCCGGGTTTTTATTCATTCTAATCAAGCACTGCAGCACGACTTTCAAATATAAAACAACTTGATATCTCACCGTGTTAAATAAACACGTAAAATATATCTATTATAAAAAAAAATTTCCTTAGGTTACGGCACACCTATTCAAATTATGTAGGTCGAGATTACTCATCTGGGAAAAACATAAGGATCAATTAGTGGAATTAATCTTAGCGGTTTTATTAAAAAAACCGGAAGTATCGTTAAGTTTCTTTTCCCCTTTTTTCTCACTGTGGTTTGCTAAACACTATTTAACTCTGTCTTGTTGTATGCTGATTTACTTCATTACATTCTTTTGCGTGCTTACAATTCAGTCTTGTGATTTATGGGGTTTCGTATTTAGTTCCAGTCTTAACGTTTATAACACGAGCAACAACACCCTTTCTCACAATTCGATTAACCATCAGATCTGTAACAAGTTAAAGAGAATGTCCGCCCACCCACTCCTTAAACAGTTTTTAAAAGGTAATTGCCTTGCTTTAAGCTTAGAAATATGCCATTTCTACATGGTTTCTTTTCAGAAAATAGCTAAATAAAACCAATCTCATTTGGCTACGATGTACCGAACGTGGACTTAAATCAGTAGGAAAAAGGCCTCCAAGACTTTACAATAATTGAAACAGCGAAGTTATCTGTGTGCCAAATAACTTTTTACTTCATCAAAAAATATATGTACATAATACAAAAGAAACAACAAGCAAGGTTATTTCGGTGGAGCAAAGCGAATTAGAAAATAATTGTTGTTGTTCTTAAACTTCAAAAAATAAAATAGAAACTGAATTCTTAAGCAGTGAAACCTTTCCATAACAGACACCATTTGGACCTTAAAATATGTCCCCTCTTGGCAGGTGTTTGCTATATAGTGGCCTTACTAAATTGACTTATATTGCTTCCTTTAAAAAAATGTCAGGGTATAGCAAAATTTGCTGCAAAGAGTGTGAAATGGATGAGTTCAGGACAAGTGAGCTTAAGTGAGATAATATATTGCCAACATGGTTTTGAAGTAACCACATCCAATGGTAAACTAAAAAAGTCTAAGGTAATTTTTGAAGTAACTGTAACCCATAAAAACCACGACAACGAAAATGAAGAAAAGGACGCGCAGACGATGAATCAATCATCAAACCAGGAATTGAAAAAAAGTTCTAAAAGCTGTTGGGATTCTCGAAGATTTTAGCCTCATTTCAAAGTCGGGAGGGGACTATCATGAAATCGCTTAAGAACAACAATTGTAATGTTGAAAAAATAGTCGAACTTTGATCTCGGATTTTTTTGTGAAATAATAAATTGTTATGCTTAACTTTTACAATTTTTTTTTATTTTTAGATATTTATTTACCCCCTATTCCCTTATATTTTTTCTTGGGGAAATTCTCGGTACAAAGAGAAATACAACATAGAATCATGCTAAATCAACCATTCTCAAAAACAAACAATTCGTAACTCTCTAATAGCCGAACACTCTATAACTCACATGATTTCTAATTCAGTGTACGCAAAAATTTAGAAGATTTTAGATAGAATTAGTGAAAGAAGCAAATAATATCAGAAAATCGGATTGATCAAATTTTTGACCCCAGATCTCTTTGAGATAAACCTTGAGGCATTAACAGATGCAGAATATAAGTAGATTGGATCTATATCCCACAAAAGAACATCCATTTATTTCATAGATATAAGACTTACCAACCTCGCCTCCAGGGCTCTTTTTCTCTTTCTGACAATCTTGACAGCGAGAAGAAATAGTCCTAACACCGACTTATCATTGTCGCAATTTTTATGCAATGACTTCTCAACATGACGGATGTGTTTTTTTTACTTAACGAAAAAACGCACGCTATAAATTCGGCCAAAAAGAAAGTTAAGATTTGCTATTCATTGGGAGGGACATTTATTATTACTGGGTGACTCTACGGAACACTTCCTTAGAGGAGATGGCCCATAAAATCTATAAGAAGATTGATCTTTTTCTCCTTCCGACAGACAAAGCCTGAGAAAAAGGTTTATGAACAAAACAACGCGTTTGATCACAGAATGGGCGATCTATAAGAAGATTGATATTTTTCTCCTTCCGACAGGCAAAGCCTGAAAAAAAGGTTTATGAACAAAACAACACGTTTGATCACAGAATGAGCGAACAACACTCTATTAAAAGATATAACAATAAAAGCACTGAAAGTTTTGCCAGCTCTACTTACCTAGATCCACAGGATAGCTAAAACACTCTGTGGATCAGGTATTAGTACAGCAGACTCAAAACGTTTCCTCAGAATAATCAGCAACACTGGTCAGGAAAAATGTTTTAAAAGGAAATTAATCAGGATATATGGCATTGATGTTAGTGAACCTGATGATAGGACAAAAGTAATCTACAATTTATAAAAGAGATGCTGGCTTCAAAAAACAGCGACTAATAAATCAATTAAATTTGCGTCAATCAGTTTCGGTAAAACTGCGTTATGAAACAAAATTTTTCAGATAAGTGTCATCATTGGGTTGCTATCACTGCTTTTTCTTAAAATCTAAAAATATTTATTTTTAACATTACAGAAAAATCAACAATTCGAGATAATGATGAACAACCAAAAGCAAAAAAGAACAAAAAAAAACTTGCATTCTTCAAAAAACATATTGATGAAAAATTACCAACGCCGAATTAAAAGCTCTTTCGCAAATTACACTGACAGTGAACAACGAAGATCACCTTTTCTAATTCGGAAATCATTAACATTTATTCGAAATTAAATTTCAGCATTAAGAAACTCGTCATCGCAGAACGAAGTTATAGATCAACGCCAGCTGAAAAAAAGATGAAGGGATAGTGAAGTGTCTGGAAATTTTCTTTTGACAGATACAAGTGTGTATGTTTTTTTGACTCACACTGTTCATAATTGTTTATATTATTTCTAGAGAAAAAGTCATAAATATATAATATCTCATTTCAAATTTCAAATGAGGCATGAATAGGAAGTTTGTTATTCAAAATCTCAAACCGATAGAAAATGCCGAAATGTTTCTTTTTACAGTGGTTTTGTAAGTAAAAAGTATTTTTTGATTTCAATTAATGACTATTTTCACTGCTTTAGAACTATTCGTTATCAGTCATTTCATTTTGTAGATGTAATGTGGCGAAATGTTAAAGGCGGGACTAAACACCAAATATGGACAGTTGTTATGACCCATATAAAACATGGCGATAATCGACTAAACGGAGGAGGTCGAAAATTTAGGGTCTACGAACTGCGGAATTGAATCTTCGTGGACTTTTATGTAGATATTTTTAACCGTACTACAATAATATCTTTATTCGTTTTAATTAATTTTTAACTAATTCTTATCTCGGTAGTTACAGGCGTTCTGCTAAAATGTTTAAATATATCTGCTGTTAAAATTGGAAAAATTAACTTCTACACGCAAATTTTCAAGTTTATGAAGTTTTCGGATTTTTAGGGCGTCTAAAAGAAGGGAAACAGCTTCATTTTTTTAAATTTGTCCTTCTTTAGTGTCAATGTAAAAACTTTTACTGTCAAAGTAAAAACTGAATGGATGTAGTTTGGCTCAACACAACGCATCAAAAATAAGATCTTGGAAACAGGATCCATGAAAGAAATGAAACTTTTTACATATATTTACATATTTTAGTAGTTTGTGAATGGCTATTCCGTATAAATATTTGTTATATATAAATAAAAAAATAAAAATAAGGAGCAAACAATTACAGTGCAACCTAGAGACATTCAGCGTGCGTGCATTTTCTTAAACGTTTGGTAAATCCTGCAGATACTTCCACTTAATTTGTCGTGCATCTATGAGAATAAAGGTTCACATGACTGGAAAAAGAAAGCCAGCCTGGTTTTTCTTATCTGCATCCTTATCAGTACAAAAAACTAAGTACTCCACAGATGTAGGTTTTAAAACAATGAAAATTTCGACATGACTATCTGTTTGATCTTTTGGAATAGTGACAGAAGGTACGGTTAAAAAAGATTTTCATATTTAGATAGTGTCTTAATAGACAATAGAAATGCGGGACAGTTTTATCTAGTGCTATCTTTATTATTATTTGATTTAAAAGTTATTTTCCTGAAAAATTACTTAGCAACCACCTTTCTCAAATTTATTCTGTTTGATGTGTCACAGCTGTTTTCGAGGAGAAATATAGAAAAATGCAGCATAAGTTAACTGAATAATACTACAAACAATTCCATTGTGATAACGAAGTCGAAGTATGTTTATTTGCGTTCAATTTGTCAGACATTTTAGTTGGTTTCCAAAGGATGTCTTTCTTTCAAATGAAACAAGGTGTGATGAAGTCCTTCCTTGATCTTATCAATATTTTTTCTTATTAATTTTCATTATTAATAAACAATTTTGTCGTGTTAAATGTTGACAAAAACAAGCCGAAAAATGTTAGGGTGCTCAGAAATTTTGAGTTTGTTTTATTTAGACTTTCTTAAAAGAACACGAGCCTTAGATCTTGTTAAAAAGATAAGAATTAAGAACGGCTTAAAACTAGGAATCAGAGTACGAATTTCCAACAAAATAAGAAAATTCCAGGATATAAATTATCTCGCCATTATCTCTCACCCTACATATACGAAATAGTAGCTACATTGCTCTAGTAGTTCATTAACAACAAAAACAACTATTTTCACTAAACAAAATTAAAAGAAATTGTATGAAAAAAAATATATAAAATAAGACATGACTCTTGACAGGCCTGTTATTCTTTCCTTAGCTTAATTAATAAGCATTAGATAAATGATGCCATGCATAATTATAATTCATTTAGGGGACGTTCTCTGGATAATATCACAACTTTATTGCGCGTAAATAAAACAGCCTCGGGCGTTAATTTAAATTATCAGCCCTGTGTTTTTGATGCGTTCAAAAAATACGGGCCGATAGATAATGGGTTTACAGCCCGCTTCCTGGGTTGTAATGTTGTTATCAGCCCGTAAACTATAATAGAATGTCTTCTGTTTTATTCGATCGAACATTTGAATTTCTTGTTTCTCGGAGACAAAAAACAAAACAAAAAAATCTGACGAGAAACAAAATTAGTAGCAAAATGGCACAAGATAATTTGATTTTGGTGTGTTAATTTCTAGCCAAAATTCTGATTTGCATGAACATGAGCTAGATAAGCTAGTGATCGATTCCAAACCACAAAACACCAAAAGAAGCACTGCCTCGGGATTTAACTAGTTTGGAAGATGGATGGGAAAAAGGGGTATCAAAATAAACTTCAAAGAAGTACCTGCGGAAGCATTATACCAAACATTACGAAAGTTTTATGCTAAAGTAACATCCGATTCCAACAAGATGCTGACTCCCAGTTCACTTGTAGGAATTCAAGCAGCCATTAACAGAACTCTCATTCCTCCACCATACTCAAGGAGCATGAGCATCGTTGCTGGTCGCGAATTCACAACAGCAACGAAATGTTTGCTGCTTGATGCAAAATGAACACACAACAAGAAACCGCAACACAAACATTCGATGCCAAAGAAGATATGGAGTTATTAAAAATTTATTTCAGTAATTGTTTAACCGATCCCATAAAATTACAAGGGTATATTTAGTTCAACTTGCGTTTTCACTTTGGAAGATGTGGAAGAGAAGGCTGGAGAGACCTCCAAAATGAACATTTATTGGTAAAAATGGATGCCCAAGGGAATTGATATTTGGAAGTGATAGTTACAGAGAGTACAAAAAACAATCCTTGGGGCTATAAACAAAGTGCTCAGGAATACAGTGATGTAAGAATGCACGAAGTAGATACAAATCCTCTTGATCCTGTTCGAGCCTTTGAATTCTACGTTGAAAAGCTCAATTCTCAAAATCCAGCATTGTTTGCTAAAGCTAAGAAAGCATTTTCAAATGAAAAATGGTACACTAAGGAATTCATTGGTAAGAACACTGTTGTCAATATCATGAAGCAGATTTCTAAAAAAGCAGGATTGAGCAAAATCTACACCAATCATTGTGTGCGAGCCTCTACAGTTACAAATCTGTATCATGCTGGACTTGACACCCAACAGATTTGCTCTATTACCGAGCACAAGAGCGAGTCTACATTATCTCATTACATCTCCTCGGTGTCAGACGAGCACTTGCCAACTATTTCGACCTCGTCGTCCTCTTTAACCTCAACATCACCTTCGATTGTGGATGTGGAAATAAATCCTAACGAGACCCACAAATCTTTGATACAGTCTGTAATGCCAAATGGAACTGCCCCATCAAACTGCACCATCAATTTTCAAGGATTTTCTAAACAATCATGCTGAAAAACTTTATATTTTGACATACACACAATACTTTAAGGTTTATACTAAGGTTTATATAATTAATTTATTAATTAGTTAAAATTGTACAAAAATGTTTTTTTTAATAATAATTGCACTTTTTAATAATTAAAATGATTCCTTTTGTTTATTTGATTTTTAGTTTTCTCAAATATGGTTTTCTTAAAAATATTCAAAAATAATTACTGTTACGGCTACTTTCGGAAATTTTGAAATTTCACTCCACGGGCGGTAAATAGAAATATTACCCTCAAAATAAACGCTATTGTTATATTAGTGGAACTCATAAATCTTAAAAAAAACAATAAAGACTTATCAAAAAAATGAAAAGATTTCAAGACAACTTTCCAAGCTCTTTCATATGTAGTCAACTTGTTTTCAAGTGGAAGGCATGCTTTAAGACTTGAAGTTTTGAATGTTGGTACATGAAAAAGCAAGATATAATGCAACATAAAAATTAATGACTAACAGGAACCAATTTAAAAAAACTATTTTACCTAGAACTAAAGCAATCAGAATTTGAGAATCTTCGGAAGACTAGAAAAATCTGGCCATTATGCAATAACAGAAGTCACATAGAACTCTTATGCTGGCTAGGTTTCAAAACACGGGTTTTTCAGAGTCAGATTAAAGCCAGTTAGTAAAGGTTGAAATACACGATCTATTTAAACAGAAGGTCAAAACTTGATGGATTATATGTAGGGGAAAGTTTGTGAAAGGTTTCTTGTTTATACGTAATCTATGCGTACAACATGCTTTAAAATTCTTTCGAATCGTGGTAATCAATATAAAAAGGCGTGTCGATGCGGTTGTTGCCTCCGTAATTATCGTAGCGACCGTTTTTTTTCAAGAAAAGAAAAAAAGCTTGGCTATATCGAAGGGAAAATTAAGGCTGAAATACACGATCTGGTAAAACGGAAGGTTTGAACTTGATGGAGAGTCATAGCTCAAAACGGATCGTGTGTTTTATAAAAAATATCTTTTTATGACGTGCCAAACGTATGATCCTTCTCTATTGAAATTTTGTAAATCTATTGTTTCAAACGTTTGGCTTCATGCATCACTTTCAGTGTATTATGCAAAATACAGTTGAAAACAAGATAGATATATAGCCAAAACAATCAAGAGAAAAACAGGAGAAAACGGCAAAAGCAAAAAAAAAAAAAAAAATGAATTTACGGAGGATTTTATCGAGAAATGGCTTTTCTTTTGTATGGATGACTTTATAATTGCAAGCAATTAACCAAAAACATCTGGATCATTTTCAAAAACTTTTTATATTCAAATTGATCTTTTATTCGAAATTTGCGTAGTAAAGTCAATGCGAAATTCGAGTAGTAAGGTTTATGTTGCACCTATAATTTTCCATTTAATTTAGCCAAGGGTTTACCCATATGGATCTCCTCCTTTTTTAAAAAAAACGGACGCTATCAACCTCGCCTCCAGGGTCTTGTTGCCCCTGAGCCGTTATTACGGAGTGGCCAACAATGACGCTGGAACGGGCTGGTCACGTGATACAGAATTGCCTAGATATACTGGCCATTTGTGAAATTCCAATGATAATGAGATGCAAATTTAGTGCTCGCCTTAAAAGCAAGATTTAGAGATGGCGGGTGAAAAAAGACACAACATCAAAGAAATTTTTTGTCGATAAAGCAAAATTGTCAAAATATTACTGACTTTACTCTATCGATCAGACTAAGCTTGATTATTTAATATTGGCAAAAGGCCTTTAATTTAGAAAATGTTTTGAAAGTTTGTTGGTATTAACACTCATGAGCTATAGCTAGCTAGCTGTGCCGTGTACTATATAGGTACCTAGCTCACGTGACATTCTGAAACAGTTTTACTTAACAACAAAGCTATATATTTACAAAAGACATATTCCATGGCTGTTATTTTCCAGGTGGGTGATTTTGTTAAGAACACATTAGAAATTGTATGAGAAGAGCTGGGTACTAATTAAAGCTCTATTTCTACCAGTTTTAAAATGTAAACTTTTTCCATATGTTGTTCTTGATTGTAATATATAAACTGTCACCAAGACAAGAAACCCTTTTTCGCAGATTATTATTTGTTTGATCGAGATTTAGAAGTTTTGTTACACAACTTTATCGGCCTCAAATTATTCAAATTCTGAAACCTAGCAAGTATAGAGATGTGAGAGCTTTCTACATGTAAAGGACAATGCCAATAAAAGTGAAACACAGTTTACATTTTAGTGCCTCACTTAATGTACATTTTATGGACCTGGTTAGTATATCGAATAAGCTCATTATATTTACCCACTTATATACACGAGTTCCAATATTTACGTTTTTACGAGATTCTTGCACGTGCCCGAAAAAAATCGGAAAAATCGACAGACAAAAAAATGCAGACCTTAGGTGAAGAAAGTTAAATTATGGTTTAAAACTTTTGTACTGTGGCTACGAGCATCTTTTCATTGAATATTTGTTCTAAATATAAACTACATGCAAATTATATTTGAATTTCAAGTTCAGAAGATGCCTCTACCTGTAAATAAAGTTTGGAATGGACTGGTACACGGCTTACCGCCTGCATTTTTTTGCCTGTCGATTTGCGTAAGAGGTTTGGAAATTATAAACAACAATGAAAGGTTTTTAGCCAACAAAAGTTTACAACACATCAGATTTTACCCCCATAAGACTGAGTCAAGTGACTCGCACCACATGTTTCTTTTGAAATTAAAAAACAATAGTGAATTGAATGGGCACGGGCCGCTTTACAAATAAAGCTTGTTCTTCTTCTCTCTTTTTACCTTCCTAGCTCATACAAATATAATAATTTAAAAAACCTTGACATTTTTTAAAATTATTTCTGGGTCGATTGTCGGTGGGGGACGGGGGCGCTAATCTTTCGACCTGTAATGATGCAACCATAAAAAGGCTAGGACAATTGACAAAGGTTCACCAAAGAGAAAGAAAATAAATACTTTTTTTTTTGCCTGGGAGTTTTAAGGTATTGTAAACATTACCACTTCGAAGAGCTTTTTAACCTCTACTATTGTTTAACACCTTTTTAGGATTGGCAACGCTTTTTTAGCCTACTATTTTTATAAGAAATACTGTTTTTTGAAATTTTAATATTCGGAAATTGATAGTGTTACTACAATGCAGTATCTTGACAAGACATTTTAAAGTTTATCATAACAAGTAACTAGCTATGGTTTTTATATCATATTCACGACTTTTACACTTGTCGCAGTTCACTTATCAATGTTCAGATAGGCCTTAGGGTTCCAAGTTGTTTGGAAAGTTTGAAACTGGTAAATAGTTAATGAAGAGACGTTGTCTGTTGTCTTTTATCATGATTAATTGTGAACACCTTTTGAATGTGTAGACGTAAAGTTTTTTATCGAATAAAAAGCTGTTTTAATGCAGTAACTTGTTTACAGTTAAATCTTATCTCGTGAGTTTTTTAAATCTTGCTTCTATAATGGTACACAGGAAAACATTATTTTGCTATCATAATATATTGTGAACATATGTTGAATGTGTGGATGCAAAGTTCTTTATCAAACAAAAAGCTGTTTTGTTGCAATAACTTGTTTACGGTTAAAAATTATTTCGTGAATATTTCTGCTTTATAAATAGAGAATCATTATTTTGTTATCACCATCGAACACCATGTGAACACCTGTTTAACGACATAAACTTTTCCAAAGCTCTTTTACCGCGTATTGGACATATTAATTATTAATATTTCTTTTTGGACGAAATGTCGTATGGAAATTCAGATAAATATAACAGGATAGCAGCCGATCACAAATTGATAAAATATTTAGATAAAGTCTTTTTGTTAAATATGAGACATGCGCATTGTCAGTGCGTGGCTTAGTGTAGTAAGCCTAATTAGTGCTGTAGTTAAACAGATCCGCCAGATTAACGTCCAACTTTTAAAAATTGTGTTCTTTCGTTATTAAGACAGACACATTGCTGTGCGCATTGATAACAGTACATGCATGAAAGTAAACTGATTTAATATCAGAAAATTCCATGAACATTTTTCTTTGTAAGAAAAGGCTCGCATTGCACGAAATGTTACAATGTATCTACCGGCTAGTTTGTATATGCGTGTTATGTATTGGGTGGAGCATTGATATTTTTCGTGCTTGCGAAACAGAGAAACATAGTTTGCCGATGAACCTTTTTCTTCACATGTGTCACTTTTGAAACACAGCGATAAATAAGAACTTTCTTGTAACCGAAATAATAGAACCTGAAACTTTTAATGAGACAAATATAATGGCGTAGCAATCATGCTTTAATGAAGTATGTGAGTATCCCCACTATAACGCATCTCAGCGATTTGAAAACGAAATTCTCTACATATCAACCAACTGAAGGATAGTCTGAGAGATTCGTAAATTAAATTTAAAAAAAACATGAATTAAAATTTTTGATCCTAGGGGACTGTGTTTTCATACATAAAGATGCAATTTCATGCAGTTCAAGAAAAAAAAAGGACAATTAAAAATATTAAAATACAATACAACGAAACCAGAACGGGGATCATTTGAAATGGCGATGTCAATAATTTTTTTATGAAATTCATATTTAATATGACGATCCAAAAAAAAAAAACAGGTTAAGTAATTAAGTCTAGGTGAATCATGTCATGCATCCAGGTGAAGCGCAGGTATAAAATATGCAGAAAGTCCAGTGAAACTCTCACAATGTTTCAGGAGTAGTATATTTTTTAAAAAATAACTTTCCCGCGTAGCTGAAGTAAAATCACAGGTTATAACATGTTGTTACCCCGTAATAGCAAAAACAGTCCTCCAGCATTTTTTTTATTTTTCAGAATATAAGTTTCTATGAAAGTTAAAAAATTTATCGACCGACACCAGGCAGAGCGCTTAGTACAGGTAAACAATGCCACACAACCGAGAGAGGAGTGCTTATAACAGTGCGCCTTATTTGGTGTAATACACTTTAAAAAAACTCTATAAAAACTTAGGTTAAAATAAAAGAACAGAATACATCGTAACCCGGCCCAGCTGAAACAATCACTCAGCAATTTTGTTTTGCAAAATAAGTTTTTTTGAAAAATAGCAAAATTGATTGACACTGGAAATAGAAACACATTCCTTACAAGATTGTAGGAAATAAATAAACACTGTTGTTTTATTGAAGTAATTTGCTTTTGTTAAAGTTTATGGTACAGTAAAAATTGTAGCTACGTAACAATTATTGATTAAAAATTTTGTTGTAGCCAAACTGCATTTGGCTTTTTTGCCAGAGCAAGATACATAGCCACAACCCCAACACAAATATAAAAAATGTTGGCTAGGATAAAAATCTCTTATACCAAACTAAATAAAAACCGTAAATACTAGAAATAAATAAGGCTAGATAGCTACAGCTGGCCGGCTTTAGGCGTACGGGGGTTCATACTAAAAAATAGCGTAGTCAAATTCTACGGTTTTTAATTCTTTGTTTCTTATTGTTGATAACGTAAAATCTTAATCATAACCATTTTTTTAAATGTTTAATAAAATACAATAGAATATTGAAATGTAAAAGAATATAAAAAATCGAATACCCCCTTTTCCAATTACTTCGCGGCAAATCAAACAATTATCGCTGCTGTGGTACCATATTGCGCAGAAACAGACAGGATGCGGCTATTATTACGGAAATTGATATTAACGAAAATGCTTGTCGACATAAAATCAGCATATTAACCAATCATATTGCTGTTTTTTTTTCAACCACCATATAAAGCCCCAGAACATCCCTCCCTGGCTCATTTTGTCGACACAGAAATGACAGTTAAAACTTATGGCAAAGCAAAACACATAGCACTTCGACATTGAAGTACTTTGTCATTGGTTGGCTTAGTGAATTATTAAAACTAGTGTTTGTGTAGTGCCGGAGTTGGAAACTTAATACATACAAATCAACAGCAACAAAAAAAAAACAATGAAATATTATAAAGTATATTATATGTACAATGTCCTTACATCATTATTGATATGAAGGTGTGTATATTCTTATTAATTATTGGCATATATTCCATACGAGGCGTGGTTGATGAAGATTGCAGTATTGAACCAGCCGTTTTTGTTGATGGTCAGTCGCATTATTTTGTTTATTTGTTCAAAAAATCTAGCGAAAGAAATTATATAGACATTAGTGTTCAGAATATTGTATATTTTTTGGTTTGCAACGACATTAATGATGTGCAGAATATTGTGATAAACATTTTGTTAGATAGAAGATATTTCACAAAAAATAACAGATCAAAAATAAGAGTCATAAAGTCTTATCTCCCATTAGAGATTTCTCAAAAAGTAGCTGACATGGTATATCCATTCGGACTGACAGTATATTTTAATACCGATGTGTGGGTTGATACCGTGAGATACCCTAATCTTTTTATTTTTTATATAGTAAACATGCTCTTTAATGCAATTAAGAAACAGAAACTAAATAACATTGTATTCGTAGAATATAATAAAACTGTAAGAAACTCTGAAAAGTTTTGGCAAGTTGTTAGTGAAAATTTAAAATGCGCTGAATTTCATTATATTAACTTAAAAAACTTTACTGGGATAAAAAGTTTGAGTGAGGTAATCAAGTCTGATAAAGAACAGAAAGTCTTTGTGTGTCACAACTGTTATTTTTTCTCCTATTATCCGCATGAAAAATTTATCCTATTTTTAAGAATTGTTCATAAAATGGGTTTATCCGAACTTGACTGGATTGTCCTTGAATATTATTCCTTTGCGTTTCATTGCTTTTACACAAACAAAACAAATGTGAAAAGTAATAGCATCTTAAAAAAAGTTAAAGTGAACAAGGGAATGTGGTTTGTTTGCCGTGACTTGTATCGGGAATGGAATATATTTCCAAAGATGCATTGCACCAAACAATACTGTCCACCAGGATATGAAAAAAATCTCACTGTCATAAATGAAACTGCATTATATTATCGCAATTGGAAATGTAATCCTTGTGCAAATGGAAAAATCAAACCTAAAAACGGGACGGAGGGTTGCATAAAGTGCAATAACAGAACGATTCCCAATACGGACCGCACCCTATGTGTTCTTAATCGTGAGTTATACAGAATAAAGGGAATTAACAACATCAATGATGGAAAAGGAAAATTTGTAGTTTCCGTTTCAGTAATAGGTTCTGCATATGGTGTTTTCGTGATATTTACCTTTTACAGGTATCGAGGGACGCCGATTATAAAATCAGCAAGTTTAATCCACACCCTCATTCAACTGTTCAATCACTTGGCAATATTTGTTGTTACACCTATATTGTTCTTGGGACTGCCAACCTTGATTGAATGTCAAATAAGACAGGCTATTATAGGATTGCTATTTACCACCATATGCTCTATAACCTTCATAAGAATTCATAGACTCGTGTTTATATTTGACTCAAGAGTCAGGATTGCTGACGAAGAAAAACTCTTTGTTTCGTTAATCGATGGATTTCTTGTTCTATTTTTTTCTTCATTGCAAATCACTACTGCGTTAGGTGCATTAGCAAAGAACCCAGCAGAACTAATGGAATCCATCGACGAAACTGCATTTGAAATATATATCTACTGTAACACTGGAGATCATCTTAACTTTCAACTCTTGGGCTGTGTGGTTTTCATGTTGGTTATTTTTATCCAAGGATTACGTGCATGGAAATTACCAACATTTTTCAACGAAACAAAAGCTATCGCAATTTCAAATTTCCTTGCAGCATGGATGTTTCTTTGTATTCTACCTGCATACTACAGAGGCAGTGATCCATCCTTAAAAGAATTTCTCCAAGTTATGTTCATACTATGTTGTAATTTTACAATTTTAATTGTAATGTATAGTCATAGAGTTTATGTGGTTTATTTTCGACCAGAAAGAAACACAAGAGCGAAATATAATGATGAAATGCAGCTCCATGCTCTTAAAGCTGTGAAAGAAAAAAACGGATAAAAGTTTAATCAGATAGACTTTTTTTTATTTCTTTTTATTTTTTAGTTAAAATACAGTTGTAACATTTGAAACGGATAAAAGTTCAATCAGGTAAACTATTTTTTAATTTTTTTAATTTTTTTAATTTTTTTAATTTTTTAATTTAAAATACAGTTGTAACATTTAAAAACGGATAAAAGTTCGATCAGATTAACTTATTTTTTAATTTTTTTTAATATTTGAGTTTAAAATACGGTTGTAACATTTAAAAAACGGATAAAAGTTGCTCATATAGATTTTCTTTTAAATTTTTGTTTTCTTAGTTAATACAGTTTTAGTATTATTGATTGCAAGAATATATCTATAGCAGTATTATTAAAGAATTAGTTTCTTCCTGCAGTGGTTATTAGGGGCGGAAGGAAGGGGAAAGGTGGGTCGAAGGCGCAGGAGGGAAATTTAAGCCGAAACAGTTAAAATGCAAAACTTAAAACAGTTAAAATGCAAAACTTTTCTTTGTACTCAGAAAAACAAGAGTTTTGTGAGCGAGACGATGTCCAGAATTGCTATCTCGGTTAGGAGAGTACTAAAGATGATGAAGCAAGCGTTAATTACATATTAAAATTATGAACGAAATATTCGTTCGGCATTAAAATATATATATTAACGCATATGACGGTATATGTTTTTTTGTAGATTATTACAACTTTTCAGTGCCTTCTTACGACGATAATATCTTAAATCATAAAAAACAAACAAAACACGGATCCATGTTTGAGATCCGTGTTTGAGATTATGGTGTGCAAGAGAGTGCTCACAATTAAAATGCTGGTAATATAAGACACATACAATATAACGCTTTCCAGTATATAGGTCGCGGAGTATTGGGTGATTTTTTTTTTGCTAATTTTATTTAGGGAGGGCCAACAATTCTCAATATTTTATCAAAAAATTGTAGGTATATATTTGTTTTAAAAATAGTTATGTAGCAGGAGTAGATTTAGGAATTTTTTCAAAACTTTTGAAATGTTTTAATGATCCTTAGGTTGCAATATTTAAATCTTAAATACATGAAAATACCAAAGTAATCCTTAGAAAAGTGAAACATTTAAATAAGCCTGTTTACCCGTACATTTTTGGTAACAAACCGTTTTCTATTGGCCTTTTTAATGCTCGCCCTAACTTTTGCAAAATTAGTGCCGGCGTTAATTATGGGCGGCGTTGAAAGGGCCGAAAACACAGAATGCGAAGAAGGCGCATCAGTAAGTTGCAGTCCTTTTTGCGTTTCTCGTAAAACGACTAATTACGGAATCTTTTAAGTAAAGACTTCTGAAAATTTTACTTGTAAAAAATTAATATAATAATTACGTTTTCCACTGAATTTTGTTATGAGGTAAAAGTTGAAGAGCTCTCACGACTTACCCTCGCTCTAAAAACATTCAACCATGCGTGCTTGCCCGAACATTTTTAGTAAAAAACCGTTTTCTATCGGTCATTTTAACGTCTGCCCTAACTGGCGTTAATCTTTGCAAAATCAGGGCCGGCGTTAACTAAGGGCCGGAGAAAAAGGGGAGAAAAACAAAATGCGGAGAAGGCGCGTCACTACTTTCCAATTCTTTTAGGAAAGAATTCCAACAATTTTAGTTGTAAAAGTGTAACAAAGTAATTAAATTCTATACTGAATTTTGCCATACTGAATTCTGGTAAAAGGGCTCTCACGATTCACCCTCGACCTCGAAATAATTTACCAGCATAATTTTCAAGGGAATCAGTTGGATAAGAAGTTTAAAAATCAAGCAGCTATATTTATTGTTGTCTTCCTATGTTATAATACGCTTGTGTGAGTGACCATGTGAGTCCACGACACGCAAAGTACGGGTCACTTTCTTACGACGTGGCGTTACGCTAAAATTTACCAAGTTAAAAAAAACGCAAATCAAGGGGTTACTATTTAAATATTCAATTCTCTTTTCTTATTCCTTTAAAAAATAAAACTCTTTTTTTTATGTTATTAAAGCTGTTCTTATTTGTTTTGTTTGATTTTAAAAAACCCCGGATTATCACGTGCGCGCGTATCTCACGGAAACAAAGTTTATCAACTGAAAAAAGAAAACCGAAGCGAAGAAAGTTGTCTCTTTTTCAAAGTAATCCTGAAAAAAGTTATTTCAAACATTGTTTACTCATCATGAGGTTAGATTAAAGCTTAATATCTTTCTTCTATATATTCCATTTTGTGTTCTGGGACCGAGGTTGTATCGCATTCGAATATGAATGTAATTCGAATCTCAAATGTAAAAAACACAACTGTTGTTGTAAAGCGACTGTTGTTGTCGAGCGAGAATAAAAAAAGTTTATGTTATGGTCAAAAATATTTGTTATAAAGAAGAAAAACGTACGAAAAAAGAGAACTGATTGGAAATGTATCAGACAATTGTAGGTAGCTATATATTTTCAATTTGTTTTCTTTGGAATGAGAAGCGAAGTATAGTAATCGAAGTAAAAAACTGATTGGACTTTTATCCGGAGAACGCTAGCTAGCGGCCTACTGAGAAAGCGAAACAAAAACAGGTGTGTTGTCATCTGGTAGAGAAATGAATTTAGGTGAATAACGTTTTTAAGCCGTTTACATGCTTTCAGCTAATATGAAATTAAATATGTTTTGTCTTCAGCCTGAACATATTTTTTTTGTAAGAATATACTCAGGGTCAGTTAAGGATATCTTAAGAATATGTCCTGGATTGTTTGTTCTAAATAAATATAAAAAGAATTTGCCAATAGCTATAGCAACTTATAGCAAGCCTTATTTTATTAAGGCATTATATATTTTCAGGACATAGACAAGCTAAGAATATAATTAAGAATAACGAGGATAGTATTTGTCAAGAAAGAACATTTTTTGTAAGAATATATATACTTTAAAGATAATTAACTCCTATATGTGCGGAGGTGTGGCACCCGAGGGCCAAAATATGCTGATATCAGCAGCAAATATCTGAAAATCATAAGGCAGAACCACATTTTTTCAAAATTACCCAGAAAACTTGTGACTGAGACGGGGTTGGAAGCTCAGGGATCGTGGCTTGAAACTAAAGACATGCAAAGAAATGCCATGAGTAGTGCAAGGGAAAGAAAAGGAATTCTTAATTTAATAATTAGTATAATTAGTAATTTTTTTTTCATTGGATTTACAAGAATTTGAGGTACCCCACAATGAGAAGTAAAGAACAGAAACGCCTTTCCGATGTCTGATGATGAGGGATGGCTACATCTGGATAATTTATTTTTGTGATTTTAAGCTACCTAGCCAGTACCATGCCAGCACTCCAGGGCACATTTGTTATTAAATAGTTAAGTGATAAAGTACAAGAGCTAAATATATTACTTTAATGTAGCTAGCTGCACAAAAGATTTTTCAAGGCATTCTGTCATTTTAAATAAAAATAGCTAGGTAGTT
Organism: Hydractinia symbiolongicarpus; assembly: GCF_029227915.1. Taxonomy (NCBI): domain Eukaryota; kingdom Metazoa; phylum Cnidaria; class Hydrozoa; order Anthoathecata; family Hydractiniidae; genus Hydractinia; species Hydractinia symbiolongicarpus. Next base: position 25,304,588 of record NC_079876.1, read on the forward strand.
ATTTGGACCTTCCATAGCAGAACATTCTAGACTTGAGTATATATATAGCTAGTTAGGTATGCAAGACATTGCATGTTGGTAAACATGTTTCCACGACATACTGAAACCTATATTTCATAAATAAATTTCTGCATGTATAAATAATTTTGTAGATTTTCAGGTTTCTTTTATGAAATAGAAAAATTTGGGAAAGTATAGCCAGAAGTAATATTCGCTTGAAGTAGGAAGACCTAAAGTCTTCAGGTTAAGACTTAATAAAGTGTAAACTGTTTCACATGGAGGACACTTAGTGTAATGTGTTACAAATCCAGTGGAGCGCTTATAGCATTAAGAATATCTTTTTCATAATTCAACATTCACAGGACTTATGATAAAGATAAGCCTATTGTTACTTCTGCAAAGCAAATACAGTTGTTTAGCATTTTTCATTTTGCATAAAAAGTTCCTGTGGATATTCAAAAATTAATTGTGAGTGGCACCAGACTAGGCGATTAGTGCAAAGTAAACGTGTTGCAGATCCAGGTGGACAAAAAAATAACTTTCTAACCACTTTGTATTTATACGGCATAAAATTTAGATTATGTATTTAGCACTCTGCTTTAGAAACACATTCCCACATTCTCTGAGCTGAAGGTATTTAGGACAAACGTGGGACACATTTTATTTGTTTGAATAATTTTTAAGCCTGAGAATCACTTAGAATGTTTTCTGTACACATGGCTTGTCAAAATTGATATGTTGTCAAAAAAAGTTTATCAGCGTCTCCAAAAATGGCTAAAATTAAGAACTCAGAAACTATGATAGTAGTAAAAAAACATTTTGGGTTCATATCATCAAACTGGTCTAAAAACATATAATACTAAGTTTCAAGTCATTATTTCAATTTTTACTGAAGTAATAGGACTTTTACTTAGTATAGTTTTAGCATAGTTTTTCATACAGCTGACACCAAAATGACTGCAGGGACTAATCGGTTTGAAATTATTTATAATTTTTTAATAACAAACTTTTTCTCTTTATGTTGTTTTTATTTTCCTGCAAAAGTTCTTGCATAGCTTATGTATTAACATTAGGATAAGAACGAAAAAGTTACTGTGAGACATGGGTTTTAAACCTTAAAAATTTCCAGCGAGAAATTTGAAAACTAATGAATGACAAAATCGCAAGTTTATCTTCAAATTTTTAATTAATAAATAATTAATCCACATGAAAAAAGTTTCTGATGCTTTTTATGAAGAAATCTTCCATTTTAGCCATATGGGGTAACTTGATGAACAATGCATTTTCCTGTAGGTGTTCTCAAATATGTGTAGTATAATCTTAAAAAATGTGATGTAATTTTCCTCTTTGAGTTTTGACTTTTAACCCAGCTAAAAAGCTCAGCCTTGTCCTTTCATGCTTAGTCTAGCTAGCTGCTATAGCGAAAAAGTTTAATATTCAAACTTGACCTATTTTACTGAGTATTAAGTAATAAATGCTAGTTTAATACTAAATGTAACTATAGTCGCTAAGCTACCTGTAAGAACAACATCAAACAACATCGAGGCTGTTCTCTTTTCTAAACAAACCCATTGGTATTTTTGTAATAAGTACCAAATTTTATGTGTTCATTTCTTGCGCTTATGAGTGTAACCAAAGTGCCCTGTACGTAAGTCCTAAAAACTTATGTCATTGGCTCACTCTTTATGAATGACACCACGTAACAAAGGAAAACCATGCTTTGCTATTTCCCGTAACCTATACCGAGATTTGGTTGTAATATATATCAGAATTAATTGTCTTTAAACAATGAGTCAGAAGTTCAGAATATTCTAAGAATATTTCTAACCTTGATTGTTTGTTCTAAATATAAAAAAATTGCCAAAGCTATAGAATATATAGCAAGCTTTATTTTATTGCTGCAAATGCTTATTTTTTACGTTTTGATTCAGCGGTTATATATGTAGAATGTTGCAAATTGTTACTCTTAAAAATTTAAGTTACTTTGTTCTATGTTTTTATTTGGAACCCCTCATATCGACTCAATGAGAGATTGGGTGGATTCTTCCACGGGAATTCGGCTAGTAAGTATATAATAACAGACAGTTTAATAAAGAGTTAATATTTCTTTGTTATTGTCTTATGCAATACAAGCAAGACTTTAAAAAGTCCACGTAATTCAAAAATATGCGATTTTCCAACCTTCTGAAAATCTAGTGGCTAGGCAAGTACATTTTATATTAAATTCGCTGTTATTTCAGTTCTATACCTATTTTGCTATGTCAATATAATTGTTAACATTACAAGATGAAAGCATTTGACAAAAACAAAACAAACAAGCAGTTGGAAAGACACTTTAGTATTCAAAAACTTAACATATTGATTTTTTCAGTTTCACAAATTACATTCCTTTTCTATGTTTTGGAAAACAATGACTACATTGTCGATTGAGTTTCTTTCTACAATATCCCTCTTATTCTAAACTTCGTCTGTGCATGGTCAATTTAGAATGCTCTGGTGATGTAAAATTAACAGGAGTATATTTTAATCTTGCTGGTTGGTTAGGGCACTATCACAGATCATGTCAGGTGTTTATCAATAGAAAATTTGAATTAGTGTGAGTTGATCTTTTAATGAGAAGTCACCACTACCCAATGTTTTTTGTTTTTATATTCTGACAAATTGTTTAACACAACTTACTGGATACTTAGCTACCAGGCATACTTTTTTAAAACTGAAATCGGTGATTCAGCAGATAGCTATGCTAACTCAATTTAATTTAAATTATAATGTGACAAACAGCCTTCGCATACAAGGGAAGTTATCGGGTGATGTATTTTTGTCCCCCATTTCCTAGCACCACACTCGCCCCTTCCTGTACCCCGGCATTGATAGAGTAAGACTCGGTTTACTTGCTTATTTTTAAACATTTTTTACCCTTTTTTGTTAGAAATGTAAAAAGAGATGCTGAAAGATGGGAAAAAGTGTTTTTTTTCTAACATATTTAATAACGATATTAATATATGAATGTCAATGTTGACACCATGCAGCATACATTATATACATATACATACATATATATAAATATATACATATATTTAAACTGCTTTTTTTATCTTTAAAAGTATAACAATGACAACTAATTTTTGTAAAAGAACGTTATGTGTAAAATATTATGAAATATTATGAACATATTATGACCCCCAGACATAATATGTTCGAAAAACCCCGGATCGAGTAGGGTTAACTCTCATCAGTTCAACCCTATTCAGTTTTGTATTTAACTATTACACACCTTCTGACAAATTTTTTAGGTCCCGTACCTTTCAGAGGTCTTGTACCTCTCCTAAGAACTTGAAAGTCACAACACAACGTTATTTTATCAAGGTGAATCATTTTACACATGATTATTCCGATTTCCCGATTTTTTTTAAATTTTACCCTAAAATTGAGCGTATTTTTGAGCAGTTTTTGGCGTTTTTTATACAAATTATGCAGAGTATGTAAAAATTAAAAAATTAGTTAAATAACTTGGTTTAAAATGTTAAAACTCGTTCCAGAATTAAAGTAACTGAATTTTAAACAAACCATTTTATTTTATTGTTTTTTAACCGATGATGTCACAGAAAAAGTGCTGACATAAGCAAAAATTCTTTTCTTACATTTTGTTTCCCTCATGCAATACTTAACAAATTTTTAAAAGTCTAATAAAAGTTATGGAGGGGAGGCGGAATCCACCCACCGCCGGTCATTATATGTTCGAACATAGTTGAAAAACCTCGGACCGAATACTCTTGTTACTTTTGCCAAGGCAACAAATAGTACATGAAGCTGCTTTAAATTTAAGCATTAAAAAATATATTCTTTTCGAACTTCTTGGGCAGCAGTATGACTTATTTAAAGGTTTCTTCACAGCGCATGCGCGTAATTTGCGCCCTGGAGACAGTGCAGAATTCCGAGAAGAAACTTTGTTTTCCAAAATCTTGGAAGACGGGATACATTGCTTGAAAAATTAAATACCAAAAGTATTTACTGATTATGCAGTGTTGAATTATTGAACAAAATAAATCTTTCTTCACGCTTTGTACTGAATCCAGTTTTTTCGAATTTTTAGACTTAGAAACTGAAAAGAACTTGAACTACGCTTAAGCTATTATTTATTACATAACTTGTAAACAACGTCCTCGCTATTACATTCCATTATGCTAAAGTAGGTGTTTTTTATTTAGTGGTGGTGAAAATCGAAGGCAAAGGAACACCCCAAACAAACCAAAGAATAACACCACTTTGAATAAAAGAAAAACTGAACATTGCTTTTAAGAAAACCCCTTCCTTTCTTAGATAATAATTGCCGGATTTTGCCGTCCGCTAAGTCCACCCCTCTTGGTAGTTGCACTCCTGGCAATTCATATGTTGGTTAACTCCTCCACCTAAAAAGTTACTTCCTGAAAAACCACCCACATAGGACAACCCTCTAATTAAATTGTAAGAAAAACAGCAGGAAGTTATAAGAATCAAACTAAAAATGCGAATCCATAAAGGGAAAAATAGATGTTTGGATTGCATACGTAACCTATATTGACAATGTCTCGATCATATTTTAGTTATTACCGTTCCGAAAGTTAATTTACTTGCTGTACAAAAATCTTTTAAATTCTAAGAGTTGTGGGCAAACACATCAGTTGTCGAAAGGATATTCACGTTTCTACACGAGAAAGGTCTTCATGGTTCGCACATACAGTTTGTTGCTTTCTACTCGTGGAGTGACAATAATTTATGATAAACTGAAAGCTAAATTGCCCACTGTTGGTCATAAGTTTGGGTTACGACAAATATCTGTAAATGATTCGAAGTGTTTGATAGGTTCTTTTTCATGATTGAAAGTGAAGTGCAGCTCTTAACAAAGATGATTAGATAATTCGGGCCAAATGCGTACGTTTAGTTTAAGACCAGCACATATCTAATAAAAAGTAGGGACTGGGCATTTGCTATTCAAGAAAAGTTTTTGTGATGTTCTAAAATTTTGATTGGACGGAGAAAAAAAGGTTGGTAAGGCATTTTTTTAGTAAAGTAGTACGCGTAGTATAATTGTCAAACATCTTCGGCACGAGCTACGAAAATTAAACCAAATCACATTTTTAAATGCCAAGTCAAGCTACCTTGAGATTTGAGGCAAGAAAATAAATTGACAAAAAAAGATAAAGACTTCAGGAAAATCTTTGTTGTTAAATCATAAATATTGAGTTAACAACTCACTCGAGTAAAATAACGATTTATTCAAACAAATTAATATTTGTTTCTCCAGTTCATGCGAAAAGGGAGATTTGTATATAAAAGCATAGTTTATAACCATCACGTATTGCGGTAACGCAAAAAGAATTGTTTTAAATGATCAGGCAAAATATGAGTGAAGTATCACTATATGCTATTTATTGAAACACCAGTATAATTACAATTTTTAAATTTACAATGAAAGTTATTGCTCATCTCCATATGCTTTGTGTCCATAGCCAGAACCCCCATGACCACCATATCCGCCTCTACCTCCACCATATCCGCCTCGGCCACCACCGTATCCATACCCGCCACCATAACCACGTCCTCCATAACCTCCATATCCGTATCCGCTTCCGTACCCGTATGTTGGGTCACCATATGCTTTGTGTCCGTATCCATATCCACCATATCCGCCTGTTACACCTCCATATCCGTAACCACTTCCGTAGCCGCGTCCGCCATAACCACCATATCCATATCCACTTCCATATCCATATGTTGGATCACCGTATGCATTTTTTCCGTATCCAGAATTTCCACGTCCACCGTAGCTTCCGTAACCTACCCCGTGTCTTCCATGTCCACCATATCGTCCTCCATGACCACCATATTGTCCTCCATGGCCACCATATCGTACTCCATGACCACCATATCGTCCTCCATGACCGCCATATCGTCTTCCATGGCCGCCATACCTGCCACCATAACCAACTCGTCTTCCTGCATGTCCGCCGTATCGTCGTCCGTGTTTGCCATTAGAATACACGCTTTTGTAGACTTTGTAACTGGGATCACCGTATGCCTTTTTTCCATATCCAGAATGTCCACGTCCGCCGTAGCTTCCGTATCCTACTCCGTGTCTTCCATGGCCACCATATCGTCCTCCATGACCGCCATAGCGTCTTCCGTGGCCACCATATCGTACTCCGTGGCCACCATATCGTACTCCATGACCACTATACCGTCCTCCATGACCGCCATACCGTCCTCCATGACCGCCATATCCTCCGCCATATCCAACTCGTCTTCCAGCATATCCACCATACGTACTAGGATCGCTTTCCTCATCTATATTGGAGTAGCAAATTTATAAAATGCTGTTTGTTAATAAAAAAGAACTAGACATTACCAAAACATTAAAAAATTATATCACATACCTTCGTCTTTGCCAGGAACATCTTCTTCGGCAATTACTGAAACAAATGCAAAATGAACATTAAAGTCACTTGATTGATTAAAACCATGCAGTAATTTCATCCGTCAATTTAAACTTTAATTACGGTAAAATTTGATATAAATAAAGCCGAACTTACCGGCAAGTGTTCCAACAAGGAAGCAAACAAGAAGTAACCAAAGCTTCATCTTGATTCTAGAAAAAAGAAAACGTAAATATAGTTACTAATAAACAATGTGGCAGGAAAAAATGGCGGTAAGTATTTTCTTTGGACTTTCAAATAAACTGACCTGTATTTTCTTCTTTTAAAGCTGCAGACTCAAGGCTCTTTAAGTGAGAATGTTATTTTGAGCATCATACTTCGTCTTTTATACTTTCTTGGAGAAGATGCCATGCTGTTAAATGAATAATTAGTAAACCAATTTTGGTCTGTTAATAACATGTTAACACATGTGCCATAGGATAAAGTATATTTTGTGGAGAACTCGTGTGGTTGAGGTCTTGCAATTCAGCAAAAATGATACAAAGATAACAAAAAAGTATGATGAATGTACAATGACGCATAATAAACTAAACTTTCTTTTCTGGGTAATAAAAATTGTTTCAAAAGGACATTTTAGGCGTAAACCCTTTTCCTGTTCTCTTTAAATAATTTCAACAACAACAGCAGGTATAAACTGGATAGATCTATTTTCTATTTTTTTTTCAAAATTTAAATCTTGAGCTCAAAAATAATTTTTGCTTATTATACTTCTACGTTTTAGGATAAAAGGTCTTGCACATTTTATTGTGATTATGCATAGAAAACTAAAAAATGTTCTGGACATGCCAAACGCTCCAACGGTATCTATTTTGCTTTACGTGTTTAAGATATTAGTCACTGTGTGGGGTAACAATGTACAACCGAGAAGAACGAAACGCAACTTTTCGATCCAAATTCAGCACTGTACCTTAAAGACCAAAACCACCATTTTCGCACTTAACCAAAATAGATTTGAATTGGATATTTCTGCGATATCCTTAAAATGCCTGTACTTTTTAGTATTGACAGTCGGCAACTCAAAAAAGTTATTCGATAATTCTTTACGTCTTCCCAGATTATTTTTACGATAAAAATAGCACTATTTAATAGAAAATGTAATGCTTTCAGAAGATGTATGATTTAATTTCGCAGTGTAGGCATTACAGCCAATATTTTGAAAATGGGTGATAGCTATTCTTATTTACTTTTCTTCTGTCTGACACTGACTAATTTTAAACTACTCATCGGGTGTTATTTTGTTAACGACAGTATGTAAATGGTTTTATATAGACTGAATTAAATTAGAGAGTAGCACATTGAGCGCAAGCTCATGATGAGTACATTAACACGTCGTTACTAGGATATAATGTTATTGCGCAAAATGAGGAAATAAGATCCATGGCATTAGCATAATGATACACGAAATCACAATTTTAGACCACAGGTTTAGCAGAAATTACTATAGCTACGTGTAAACGTAGGAGATGAAAAATAAAAGTAGGAATGTATTGCAGAAGACAGTTCCTTCTATTTGAATTGTGTACTAGGTTCAAATGTACCCGAATACACACTATAACTTCAATGTGGTTTCATCAACTTTAGTACTTTGAATAGCTACAGAAATACATATGCATTGGTTTAGACAAAGCTAGAGAGGGATTTAAGTCATTACAGTTTTTACTACAACTATTTTTTTTGCTATTATTATTATTAACTCTAAAATTACTTAACCAAGAAAGCCTCTTCAATTCCCATTGGTACTGCTATCAACAAGGGTCCTGCGTAAGGGTTTTTAGTGCATTTAAAGCTCCTATTTTAGCTACGACAGCCGTGCAATTACACCAATTACTCCCAACTCAAACGAAAAAGATAGATAGATTTGCATATTTTACATGGCTAGCCACACAAATATCGAGGGATATACCCTGTCTATTATCCTCAGGAAGTGTTAGGCTTAGATGGGGAGTTTTAAAGTATTAAATGCCCATTTTAGGGCACTAGACACAGTTAGGGTCTTCGCTTTACAAAACAACTTCAAGCAACATACAACGACCCACATGGTTTGCCATCTGACCCATCTCCCTTACATGGGTAGAGTTAACCCGGAGTTATGTTACAAAGTGTGGAAGGAAGAAGCACTAAGCTATGCCCCCCTGTATATATAAATACGTACATATTCACACTGGTAATCTCTGGCATGATTTGGCCGAAGTTTGAACCAAAAACCTATCGCAATGGAAGCAAGCGCTCTACTATAGTAGGCTATTTTACAACAACTAGCTTATAACATTTTCTCACGAACAGCAATAAAATTCCAACACAATTCTTTTGTTGGGAACAATTTATTTTCAGAATGAAAGACACGCAATTTAAGAAGTGGGCAAGTTGACAAAAGCTTTGTCTCCGCATTTAGTAAGAATTTTATATTATTTCAGAACGCCCGAAATATGTAAAAGATGCACTAAATATTCAAGCAGGAAATATTTATGATGAAAAAATTACTGTTTTTTCTTTGTAAATCATTGAACAGAACCCATTCTTAGAATTAAAAAAGAATGCCCTTGTTCGAGAAAAATTCCTAAATAATGGAACTTGCACTTTGAAATTGCAATGTTATCTACGTGGAAGCTATATTAAATTAAAAAGTTCATTACCGCACATCGCTAGATTTTAGTATCTATGTCTATCGGGATAGTAAAAAAAATTGTAAATACTATTTTGGGGCGATTAGTATCAATTTTTTGTCTTGGATAGCTGGCTAGCTTACGTAGACATGTTATTAAAACATGCCGATGAAGTCTTGACATGTGTTGACATGTTATTAAAAAATGCCTGAGAACTATGAGAGCCATTCACCTAAATAAACAATTGTTATCAACAAAAAATGGAACGGGATGGTAAATCATCAATAACTACGAAACCTAGATTCATTCACCATTTTGGTCTGAGAACAATGGCATCGATAATAGACTATAACTTAGAATAACTTGAAATAACTTGGAGTAACTTGGAATAACTTGGGGTAACTTGGCATAACTTGGAATGACTTGGGGGAACTTGGAATAACTTGGCATAACTTGGAGTAACTTGGGGTAACTTGGCATAACTTGGGGTAACTTGGAGTAACTTGGCATAACTTGGAGTAACTTGGAATAACTTGGCATAACTTGGGGTAACTTGGAGTAACTTGGCATAACTTGGATAATAACTTGGAATTTCGTACCTAGGTAAAAGGTTTAGGCGCTCATCTAGATGCTAATGGAAAAGTGTGATATTATTGTTATATAAATTAAGATAGAAATATCGTTAGGCGTATGGGTAATTTGATAAGTTGGAATATTTTCTGAATTTTACATGGTCTTGTTAGAAACGAATAGGTGTAAAATTGACCTGCAGTGATATTCAGACGTAACAAAAACTTTTAGCTACTTTCTCTTTTCTCTGTTAAATAATTTCGAGAGTTGCAGGAAAGCAAGTGCCTGAGACATACACGGGTTCGAGTCTCGTGCATATTCCAGTGCTCATTTTTTTGTGTGCGTAGGCACCCAGAGTATCTTTATTTCGTGCATCCCAAACATAAAGTAGTTATTTAGCTACTATTTTAAAAACGAAAGCACACACCGCGTTTCCTATTTCGTGTGCCTGTAACACGACTAATTCTCGCAAGCAGACAGACAACTGTCACTAATATAGTGATAGCGTCATTCACAAGAGACGCTGATTTGTTTAATTCTAACTTAGTCCACCTGCTCTATGACACTTAACATAGATGCGGTGATATTAGTAATCGTTAAAGTCATGGTATCCAATAAACATTCTGTTAATATATTCTCACTACATGGGTTTATTGATAGCTTTATTGTTGCCTATTTACAATTAGTAAATATATGGTTTCGAAAGTGCGGCGACATCACAGCGTACCAGAAGTGTTTAAAAGTTCAACGCATACAGAGGTTAAACAGCTGTATGTTGCTTCATTTGATTTTGATTATATTTTTAACAATATGAAAGATGTAGACAAGCTAGACAAAGATTTCTTGAGTATAGTGTCATTTAACCTTTTTTTTGTATCAGTTAAATTTTTGACAGTGGAAAACACATTAAAAATAAACAAAAATTAACCTATGAAGAGCATAGATCAACTTAGAAAAGATTCGTCTTTAACCCTATGCATAATTCCAATGAAAGTTATTGAATTTTACTGATCATTATAATTTACAGGGTAGTTTCGAGTAATAGCTAATATCTAAGGCTCTTGGAGGTATGGGAAGTAACAATTTGGGGTCTAACAGATAATTATGTAAATTCAGTAAATATCATATGCCGCATAGCAAAGAGGATTGATTTAAAATAATAAAACTGACACGTGGGCTCCCCTCTTCTGCTAAGAATATTTAGGGTTAAATCATTTTTCGAATCAACTTGGTGGTGCTCCTAGAAAAAAAACCCTGTTTTTGGGAAAAATTGTGATTTTATTGTTTTGGGCGTATTATATGCAGAATTTCCTCTTCTTTCAGATGGTGTATGCATAAATTACTATTTTTAACGCAAAACGCTGCAAAAACTTTGTTTTGTAGACCTAGGTGAAATTTTCTACCTTAGCAACGTCCCTAGCAATACTAGTTTAGCAATACTCTGTAACCACATTTCGGCTGTTTTGATGACACGAGGTAGCTAGCTGACTGTTTGGTTGTGAAAGTATTTACTTGTCCAGAAAGTTGTATAGTTTTTATCAAAACTTCACACTCTTAGCAATTCTTCTTAGATAATTTAAAATGATATATATTTCGTAACAAATTGCTGGGGAGATGTCTTGTAATAAACAAAATTCTCAAAGAAAGAGGCGAAGAAAGCCGCCTCCTCAATATGGACACTCAAAATGTGAAATGGAAATTGTTACAGAAGTTACTCCAGAGTTAGAATGTTCTAGTTCTAAGAAACTAAATACAAAGGATAGGAGCATGGATGTACCTGATGATAATATACAAAACACAGACTATTTCACCCTTTTTAATTACTCAATTTTAAAAAATTTTTTTACGCCACTGTTAGTTTGTCCCGAATGTAAACGTCATCAACAGTTAACTATATTTGATAACTCTGAAAAGCAAATGGGACTGATTCATCACTTGGAGTTTATGTGTATGACATGTGAATGAAAAGGCTCATTATATTCTTCACATCGATGTAAAAGGCAAACTAGCACTCAAGGTCGGCGAATATATATGAGGCTAACGCAAGAGCGGTTATTGTGTTTCGAGAAACTGGATGCGGCCACCATGGAATGCAAACTTTTGCACATTGTATAAATATGCATAGCATTGGAAATGTATCATTTCATAGCTTAAACAATGGAGAAATTTATAATGCTTATGATAAGGCAGCTAAAGCTAGCATGAAAAGAGCAGCTGATGAACTGCAAGGTGAAAACATCAATGGTCCAGCGAGTAAGCGAGTAAAAATTGACGGCGCTTGGCAAAAGCGGGGGTATGCCTCTCTAAACGGGGTTGTGACCGCTATTGTAGATGACAAAGTTATAGATGTTGAAGCATTTTTGAAATTTTGTCAAGGTTGTAGGATGTGGCAAAACAAAAAGGATACACCAGAATACAACCGGTGGAAATCCGATCATGTGTGCCACATAAACTATACCAAATCATCCGGTAAAATGGAGGCAGCTGGTGCAAAAAAACAAAAAATGTTTAAGCGTTTTGTAGAGAAAAATTATTTAATCTAATCAGAATATTTAGGAGATGGAGATACATCTTCTTTTAAAGAAGTTGAAGATCAGGATCCTTATCAAAATTCAACCAATAAAGCTTAAATGCGTTGGAGATGTCTACAAAAGGCTTGGAACCCATGGCGAAATCGCACAAAGGGACAAAAAATCCCATTCCTGGTAGAGGGAAAGAGAAAATGTTATTAACTCCATGCAATATTATTATGGCATGGCCATAAGAAGTAATTCTGATAACCTTTATGCCATAAGAAAAGCTGTAGGTGCAATACATTGGCATTGTACTTTTTTTACTGACCCAGCCAAGCGACATGCAATGTGCCCGAGAACTGAAAACACATGGTGTAAGTGGCAGCTTTACCAAATAAATAGAACAAATACATACGAATCTAAAATATCATAAGACCTATATTCAATGATTTTTTTTTTCAGATAATTTATTGAAAAAGTGTCTACATGATCAAACACAAAACACAAACGAAGCTTTCAATTCTATAATTTGGACTCGATGTATCCACCTTTGAAATTGGTATCAATTCTGCTGTTAAACAATATAATGATGGTTGTGGTGGATGAAAAGCAGTTTATAGAGAATTTGGTATTGCTGGCAAAGTTACCTTTGACAAATTTATAAACCAAGACCGCAAACGTGTTCAACAAATAAAGAGGAAGTCCACGGAAAGAGTAAAATAACAAAGAGAAAGACTAAGAACCATTGAAAAGGGATACTTAGATAAAGAAAAAGAAACTGAAAAAGTTGATTCTTAATGGCTCTAATTAACACTTTATCATAAGTTGCGTAGTTGCGTAATTTCAAAACATGATATTTCCAGTTTAACTGAAGATGATGGAATGAAATTTTCAGGATGTGTTGATGATAAATGTATAATTCATTTGTCGTAGGATTTTTTAATCTAAGGTTTTTGTTATAGAGTCATCGAGGCGAACGTGTAGCAAAAATTGTCTGAAGATAGACATTTCACGTAAATTCAGATAATTTTTGAATAAGTGAGACTAATAAAAAAATCCTATGACAAATGAATTTTATAACTGTTATTAATGTGCACTCAAAGTTTGAAGATCTTAGCTTATGTATTTTTAAAGATATTATGCTTTAAAATACGGACATTTTTCGACAAATATACCCTGGTAATTTGGATAATCGAGGCAATCAAAAAATTTTTTTTTTAAATCTTAATTTGGAAATATGTTTAATCAAATTTTATAAAAAATAATAACCTGTATTGGTCTAGAAATGCGGCTAGCTTTTTTCTAGGAGCACCACCACGATAAATGTATTATTTTTGTGACTGCTATAAATGGTGGATCACGGAGGAATTATTCTAAACGGGGGTAATTTAAAGTATTTCAGTGAAAGCTTTACCCGTAGCTTGGATATAAACTTATTGTTCTGTAGGTTTTAAGTGTAGATATTTTTGGTAGTCGAGTTTTGTGGACAGTACTACCTTGTTTGCACAGGTACAAAAACCTATACAACTAATTTATTTATTATTTAATTTATTACTTATTTATTATTTTATTTACGAAAAGCTTCGTATATTTTATTGTTTATTTTATGTTCTTTTTTTATAATAATCCTACTATGGCGAAGAAAACAATTTTACTATACAACTAACTTCTTTTGTAATAATATTTTGAGTTAAAGAGGTTTTGCCTCTACAAGATACAACAAACGTTTCTCAGTTACTACTTACTATGGACCTCACTGCTCAGGTCCGTAGCGCCCGGCTAAACGGTTTATAAGCCATTAGAGGCTGTTGTTATACCAAAAATTAAGAATATTTTAAGAATGTACTTATCTTGAATTCTTTCAGAAACACAATGGGAGTCTGTAATTACTAAGAAATAGCAATTCCTGAACATTTTTTCTTCCTACTATCAGGATATATACCAATTCTATAATCCGTTTATGAAATATTCCATTTCTAATAACTTTTTCAGAAGAACTCATACAAGACAGAGTTACGCTGAATAGTCCTAAATAGACTAAACATATTTATGCTCAGCTGAATATGTAGATGTTCTCATAAAACAGAAAAAACAACAACAACAGAAACAAAATAAAATAAAAAATAAATAAATAAAAGTATCCGGTTCAACAAGGGAAATTCGTTTTAAAAAAGCGAGTTGAGTATAATACATGTTTAAATTGATTTAGTAACTAATCCATATTATTTTCCTTTCTCTCAACATGTAATTTTCCGTTAATAAGACCCCTGTAAAATTCCTCCCGCGAAAAATAAAAGTGAAGCTCATATGAAAGACTTTTACAAGTTGTCTAGGAATCTTTTTATTTTTTTAAAAAATCTTTATTAGTTCGGTCTTTATTGGTTATTATAATTTTGCGATATCATTATCATCAATTAGCTCTATAGAACACGTGTTTGCTGTTATTGAGTATAATTATAGTGGCTAAATACTAAAATTCACGTAAAATCTTCAATGCAACCAACTGAATAGCTAAAAAATCATTTTTTTAATATTAGAGGAACTTTCAAGTCCAAACCCTAAGAAAGAATCAAGATTTTACGAAAAACACACTAATTCATAGACAACTTCTAAAGGTGGGGGCAATGTTGGATGAAATGTTGGATAAAAAAATGCATGTTGGATGAAGCAAAGTTTTAGGTTTGTGGGACTGCTTTTAAAAACATTCGAACGATAAAGAGTTCATTCATTCCTGAAAAACAAAATGGCGGACGGAAGGAATTTTTCAGTGCTGCTTTTGTTGCTGAACAAACTCGTCGATTCAGACGATGAAAAACCAACCCGTGGAAAAACAGGAGAGTGGACAAAGAGGAGGGAACAAAAGGGATATTTTAGTAATATCATTAAAGAATTGAAGATCGAAGACAGATTCAGATTTAGGGAAATGTCTCGGATGTATGTGGGGGTTTCGATTTCTTCCTTAATGAAATATCCCATCTGATATCATCAACGTTCGAAATTCCCGGGATTTTTATATGTTGGATTAAAAGTACCACCAAACCAATCCAACATGAAAATTTACGCAAATTAGATAAAGAATTCCTTTGATCTTGCCGAAAATGTTGGATGAAATGTTTGACGGCGATCAAACTTCATCCAGCATCGTCCAACACGATTTTTTTCTTCTTTTTTGAAAATTTCAAAATTTTAAAATGACTCAAACCAATTGCATGTTAGATGAAATGTTGGACTGGTTTTCCCACGCCTTAAAGCTCTTTCATTTGAAATTAACTTATTCTTTTGCAGGAGGTCAGCTAAAGGTCATTGTCTCAATTTTAGTTACAATCAAATTATTTTTAGCGTATGTTTTTTTGGTCGACACATGAATTCATTTATAACAACCTGACTTATTTTTAACAATTTAATCACTGTTTGCTAATTTTATGTCACAAAACAACAAAGTTAATTATCTCTGTAATAGCACATGCATCGTGCGCTAAAAATTTGTGGTCAAAATTAATTTCTCTTTTACAAATTTACTTCATTCAGCATTACTTTGAATCATTGCAAAACTTTACTTTAAAAGAAAGGGAAATTTCGCGCCATTTTATATCGCTGATATTTTTTTCCTATTTACATGGACTCTTAAAAACATAACCTACATCTCGTTACTTTATAGAAGACGAAAGATGTTCAAGCCTGGCGGAACAATTTGAAAGTAAAGGGGCTTAATTATTTAGTACTACAGGAGTCCCGACCATGGGTGGGGCCGACGGGCGAAGAAACGTTTTAAACTTTATTGGCTAAAACATACTTCAAATTCCGAAATATATTGCGCTCGAAAGCCTACGCAAAATGCAGGAGATTATTTATAGAAATATAGAAACGCCATATTTTATGTAAGATGTATTTTCAAAATAAGCAATAGTAACATCGAAGCAAAATGAAGATAATGCAGAGCTATAGTATATGTCAACTACCAGTCCTCCTTTGTAAATATTCCGAATCCTTGCTTTCTATTGTCGTCCGATTGAACAAATGCGTTGACAATTTTGATCAGGTCTAGTTTATCAGTTCTATTTTTGTGGAAATTGAGAATCGAGATGGAGTTGAAACGAACTGGAAGCATTGTTGATCTCATACAGAGCATATGTATGTACTGAACAATTAATAATTGATTAAAACACGTGTTAACCTGATAAAAAAACATCAATTCTTGGCAAAAAAGTGGGGGGCTTTAGCCCCCTATGGCTCCGCCTGGCCTGATGTTCCGAATATGCATCTTTATGTATTTCAATTTGAAGCAAGCAAAATAAACAACAACGTATTGATTGCGTTAAAACGTAGTTGTTTTTATAGCTAAAAAACAACATATTACGGTAAATTGCAATCGCTGACAAAATTTATGACACATAGATGGTGCAGTGGTAGCGCATTCGACTTGTAATAATAGGGTTTCAGGTTCGAGTCCCCACTCCATCGTACTCTAAATGTAGTGTTGTCAGCCCATTTGGTGCCATCCTGGTGGTAATGTAACATAGCTACTGTCGGAGGGGAGAAAAAGCCAACCATTAAGATGAATTCCCAAGAACATTAAAACTTCCTGTTACTTTACTTACTTTCTGAATTAATAATACACGTACCTAAATTACCCTTTCTCCCACTTCAATGTTGTCTTAGAATGCCCGAAAGATGTCATTTTGGTTGAGATTCACTGTATATTTTCCACAATTTTTCAGTTTAAATTAGGAACTTTCAGACTCTAAAAGCAACAAAAATATGTCAGTTACTGGTCACAAAAATACAAAAAATCATTTTTCATAAACATAAAGCATATTTGTGTGTGTTGGATGGGGAAATACATTTGATAATGTGTACGTCTGCGTGTGTTGGATGGAAAAGACATCTATGTTAATCTATGTTATTATCAAAACAGTTTCCATTTTAGTCAGTTTATGGTTATTATTAACGGAAAAGAGTAGCTATATTAACAATATACTTCGAGGTCGTTTTTTAATGCTACTAATTAATACTAGTCGTCAACCCGTGGAAGAATCAACGGGGTCGTCTGTACTTTATATATTGCATTTTGGGTTTCCGTAACAGACAGACAAACAGACAGACGACGGCTATTATTATAAAGACTAGTTGTTAGCCCGTGGAAAAATCCACGGGTCGCCCGTACTTTAAATTTACCCGTCGCAACAAAGTGGACAACAATATATCGCATTTGGTATTGGTGCGCATTTTAAAAATTTCGTGTTTTCGTTACGGGACGCGGCTTTCGCGGACAGACAGACAAAATACGGCTATTATTAAAGAGACTAGTCGTTAGCCCGTGGAACAATTCACGGGTCACCCGTGCCTTATATATCACATATTTCGTGTATCCGTAGCATAAAGTTTTCCTCGCGCACAAGCAGACAGACGGCTATTATTAAAGACTAGCCGGCAGACCCGGCGTCGAAACTCCAGGTTACGACACAAGTAACTGTTGTTGAACGCCCTGAGGAGCGCTTAGTAAGAGTCGTAAACTGTGCCACACGGTCAGGTGGAGTAGTTTAGTACAGATATGCAGTATGTTGTAAATCAAGTGAAGCGCACACACCATTGTAGTGTCACATGACTTGACTGTCACATATATCTTAAAAAATAACTTTCCCGCAACAAAAGCTGAAATAAAAACAGAGTTTACAAAGCGTTGTTTCTCCGTCATAGCAAAAAAAATTAGTCAATATTATTTTATAAGTTTCAGTATATATTAAGAAATTATTAGTGACACTGGACTGGATGCTTAGTATGGCTAAACCGTGTCACACATGAGTTAATAGCGTATAAAACCATTTTCCAAAAAAACTGTATCGCAACAGTTAAAATAAAAACAGAGAAAACGTTTTTTGGAAAATGTTTTTGGTGAAAGCTTAGTACAGTTAAACGGTGTTGCACGGGCGTATAAAGATAATGCCATTTTAAAACACAGTTTCTTGCAGACTGTGTTTAAATAAAAACACAAAAAGAAGTCCTTTGCTTTGTAAGCCCAGTAAACAGTGCTGCACATCCGTACAGGTGTGATTCGCGAGAAAGTTTAAAAATTAATTGTCACAGTGGGCTGACCCCTTAGTACAGGTAAACCACATCGCACATGCGGCTAGGCGTAACAGCCTTTTCTAAAAAACAGTCCGTTGTTGTCAGTTTAAATAAAAACAAACACGGGATAGGCACATAGCACAGGTACTCCGTGTCTCATTAATAAACTTTTGACTTTTGCTAAAGTTTATATTACAGTAAAGTGGTAGCTAACTACTTAATTGCATTTAGTATGAAAAAGATTACTTAAAAATTCTGTTGCAGTCAACTGTATTTGGTTACTTTTGCATTTTAGCTAGAGGTGGCTAACTCCAGTCACAACCAAGTAAAAATCAGATTGGCTAAGGTAACACAAAAATCAGAAATGTTAGCTAATATCTACGTTGGTAGCCAGAATCTTAAAATTGGTTTTGTTTAAGATTAATATATGGCTAGAGAACGTGACAGTAAGAGGCAAATAAAACTAATACAAATCTTTAGGTGGCTGAATAGTAGCTTAGCTAGTAGCTAGCCAGCTAACTATAAAGTATAGGTGAATAAACATGTAAACAAATAGTAATAATACCCAAAAGTAGTTTTAAATGAAACTGCGATTTTGTTAGAATATAAATAGAAGTATCAGAAAGAAAATATGAACCAAACAGCGATGATTGGTTCCTGCTTGCCAAATTTCGGACCGAATCGTAAAAATCGTTGCTAAGAAATATAAAGAGCTTTAGCTTCTGATTGGTCATTTATATAAAACTCTGCTCCTGATTGGACCAGCGGGAACCCGTCTCTGTGCGAGTAGGGGCCCGACGGATTTCTCGTCCCTGCGTATTTTGCATTTCGTGCGTGTTTAACACAAGTCGCTTTTGACGCACGAACAGACAGACGGAATACGGCTATTATTAAAGAGACACTAGCCGTTAGCCCGTGGAACAAATCTACGGGAATTCATCGGTCATACGTACTTCTTGCATCGGTATTCCGCGAATCTTTTTTTATCTGGTATGAAATTACTCTATGGTAGTCTTATGGCCACTAAGGTATTAAAAAGAACAAGTTTTTATTTTCATTAGAACCTGTAGTTTATCAAAAAATTTAGACTAACATTAAGCTGAGAAAATATTAAACTATACTGAGTCTCAATTGACTTTTTAAGCTTAGTAAAATTTACAAAAAGAAAACAAGGTAGGGTCACATCCCTCCCGCGTAAAAGATATATATGTAGCAATAATGATTGAATTTTTACTAGAACGCAAAGCTGGAAATAGTTTTCAAAATTTTAAAATTGACATTCACCTACACTTTTAAAGATTGTTTAAGAACATAATCACACGATGACCTATTTTTTTTGTTTGTGGCTTCTTCTACAGTGCAAATTATAACGTTATTTCTTAATTGCACTCTGGAATCTTAACTGTATTCTTTAAGGAGCGCCGATAATTTAAAAAATATATGATGTTATAAATTCGAACTCAACTCGTTATGTTTTTTATTTTTTTCTAAATGGAACATCCTGTTATTGTAAAAGATATCTTTACAATAAATCGAACTAATTATAAATCGGGTAATAAAAGAATCAAAACATTGAAATTGATATCCTTTGCTACACTTACAAAAATAGTTCATTGTGTGATTAGCTCGTAATCGAACGTTTACTCGTGCAATTGTAAATAATCGAACTCGTAATTTTTTTGCATTTTAAATTTGTCATCGTCCTAACAGACTCGGAAAATTAGAAGCAAAAAAATACTCGTTCGAATATTTTGTAATTGCACTCGTAAACGTGTGATTACATATACCAATTAAACAAATTTTAGCAAAAAATAAGTACTCCCAGCCTCGGTGATCTTAAAAAAGAAATCTATGGTATGATCAAACAAAATTTACGAAGGAATAAATTCGAATTTATAAATAGTAAATATAAATTGTTATCGTTAGGCAGAAATAAAATAGTCAACAAACAAAAAATCCACTTACAAAAACGTCTTAAAATTTACTTCTGATCATAAATTTGTTAATTTCTTACAAAAGGCGCAAATAATTCTTTAATAAAATAGACAACGCAATGTTAATTGTCCGCAATCTTGACTGTGTAGTTATCTAAAACAAAGAAACAGCATCGAGAGAACAATAAAAGTTAATTATCCTTGACTTTGGTATCAGAAACGTTTTAAATTAAACTTTTGTGAAACCACGCAAAAGACAAAATCAAAATCAAAATCAAAATTTAAAATAGCGTTTTTAAAAGATCAAAGAGCTGTGCGCAGCTATTTCGTGTGTCCATAAAACAAATTTTTTCTTCCGCACAAACAGACAGACGGAATTCGTATATTTTAAACGAGAAGGCCAGGTTAATCCACAAAGTGACCCGGTGTTGAACGCCACGTTGAGCGCTTAATAAAGCACTTAATCAAGCCGTAAACTGTGACATATATCCGGGTGGAGCGCTTTTGTACAAGTATAAAGCATGTCATAATTGAGTAAAGTGCACACAACATTATGTGTACCGTGTTTAAGTATAATATATTTGATAAAATAAAACTTTCCTGCAACTTTAGCTGAAATGGAAACATAGTTTACAAATCGTTGTTATGCCGTCATAACAAAAACAATTAGTCAATATTATTTTATTCTACGGAATAAATTTCCGTGAAAAGTTAAAAAATTAATAGTGGCACCGGCTGAGCGGATAGTAACTACAGATAAACCCACATCTGTACAGGCGTAATACCCTTTTCCAATAAACTTTATCACAGCTATGGGTTAAATTAAAACACATAAATCAGTCCGTTGTTAACACCAGGCTAATCGCTTAGTACAGTTAACCAGTGTTGCACAGGCTTATAGGCGTAATACCCTTTTCCCGAAAAACTCCATCGCCACTTTGGTTTAAAAAAAACAGCCCGTTGTTACACTGTCTAGCTATAAAAATCACACAGCAACTTTACTTAGTGGAATAAGTTTTTGTGACAGTACGCATAAAAGTTAAGCAGGGTGTTGCCTTGAAATCTATATTCGTAGCCCTAATTTTAAAATTGGTTTGTTTGTTTAAGATTTCAACATGGCTAGAAGAAGTGGTGATACATTCATCTCAACATGTGAAAACATAAAAGAAATAACTATTAAAGTATATCGAAGAGAAATATGTTAAAACCTGACACCATCACTTTCAAACCTTCGCAGCATGGTTTCCTTTTTTGGGTTCTGCCGTGATTGTTTTATGCAACCAAAAAAGTCCTTAAAAATCGGGTTCTGTAGGAGTTTTTGATACACAGCTGCGGCGCAACTCCTGAACAGAATACAGCTCTTATTAAAGAGATATATATCATAATGTTCAATGCCTAATCCTTCATAATGACCGATTTTGCCTTTGATAGGTCACAGCGTACTACTTTAATGTCGTTTAAAAAAGGCAAAGTTGTGATTGGTAGTTCGTTTGCTAAAACTCAAGCAGTTTTTACTCTCCGAATAACCTGTTCCACCAGTATTCATAATTTTGCAATATCGCTCATTTTTACTTCTGTTGGAGTCATTTGTGACGTTTCTCGTTTTCCAGGTAGTACAGTAAAATATGTACTACTGGCAGCACATTCATTGGCGATATTGAAATCTTTTGTAACACTATGACTATCCAGTATAAGGTTCTGCTACAAAAATTGTAGATGAATTTAGAGTAACTTAAATGAGAAACTTCATCGTATTAGTATGTTTATAATCAGACTACGTAGCGCTCTGTAGCGCCAGTTTTTTTTGGGTCTTTATAAAAATCTCTAAGCAATCAATAATTTTGAAACGCTTCGGCATATTTTTTGTCGTATATTTTTTTGATCTGATATCCGACAGAAAAATGTTTTAGAAGTTTAAACAGTAATAATCACAGTCTCAACTTTATCACAACCAACAGGAACTCGTCCTTGAAACATCAATTAAGCATTCAACCAAATTTCTTTAACTTATTTTTTTCAGTTTCTGTATGATGAAATGCTTTAATGTATCATAAAAATACTTAAATGTTTATGTTTGTATAAAAGTTACATTTTTTTATCATATGTTATTATTTCTTTATAAACATATACACTCTTACAAACAAAGATATGTTCAGTTCTTTTTTGTAAGTTCGTTTAGTTAAGCAAATGTGATAGCTTTTAAGTTTTAGCCTGAAGCCTTTATGTTAGCCTGAAGACTTTATGTTGTTATTTTTAAGTTCTGTGTTTTCTCTGTCTACATTTGAATACCTTTTAAAAAACATCACAATGAGAGCAACAAAACTTGCTATTATCATTGTTAAGTGAACAAAGCTGTTGATGCTGTTATCCATACACATATTCGGTTGTTTGTAGGCACT
This sequence comes from Hydractinia symbiolongicarpus, assembly GCF_029227915.1. Taxonomy (NCBI): domain Eukaryota; kingdom Metazoa; phylum Cnidaria; class Hydrozoa; order Anthoathecata; family Hydractiniidae; genus Hydractinia; species Hydractinia symbiolongicarpus. Next base: position 25,327,146 of record NC_079876.1, read on the forward strand.
TATCAGCATCAACATGTATTTTTATTTTTGAGGTCTTCTCTGCAAAGGTGATATGTAAGGTTTTCTTTCGAGAATCATAACCCAGATTTTCAGTAGGATCAGGATTACACCGGTGGACTTTCCATCAATTAATTGTTTACTACAAACTCTTGCATCTTTTCTGGCCACAAACAACTTGACTTTGGAACCAAGGGCAAGTCGATTAAGTAGTTTTATCCAAATCTTTCTCTTTTAAGATTTTTTTTATTGTTGGGAATGAATAAAGTCTAAATGGTGGTTCACAAAAGCAAAACTTCGGTCGTTTTACTCAAAATTTTCGTGCGCTTGTTAGCACCGATTCAAACTGCGTAAAACCCAGACAATTTTAGTTTCCGATGTCCCCCAGCTACGGGGAGGAAAAAAAAACTTCAAAGTTTGGAATGAAATATGGAATAAAAGACACTGTAATTTACAAATACCCGCAGTGTATGTTTTAAATTTCTTTGTTAGAGTGTTTTAATCATGCGCGATGGATCTTTCTTCAATGTGGAAAACAGAAAAAAAAAATAACTTAAAATCCTTAGCAAACAAGAAGAAACAATTCACACAAGCAAAAGTGTAACTGTTAAAAAACTAGAATGTATATTTCGGTGGCAAAGAAATTTTGTATCGCTTTCATGCTCAACAAACCGTTTTTTTGTTTACTTGTTCAAATCTTGTGAAAATGAAGTAGTTCTAACTTTAGGCTAGTTTAGGCCGAAAGTAGTACTTAAGTGACAAAAGAGCATTTTTTTGTTCACTGTGTCAACTTTTGTTCCAAACGAAGCAGGAATAAATTTTGAACCAAACTTAAATAAACCAGTTTTGAGGTACCAAAAAGTTTCAACATTCACAATCAACTTCAGCATGCTTTTTATGTTCATTGTGCCAAATGTAACAATAACAAAGCAGTCTTAATTTTCAGACTACTTTTTACATCATTAACATTAAGATGTTTTATTAAACAAGAATGTACGAATATTATTAGAATGGTACAAATAGGAATATTCTGTTATGTTACGATTTTTTTTATTTAAGATTTATAAATACATGTAAGAAAATTTGCAATTAAACTCATTGCTCATCTCCGTACGCTTTGCGTCCATAACCAGAACCCCCATGACCACCATATCCGCCTCTACCTCCACCATATCCGCCTCTGCCACCACCGTATCCGTACCCGCCACCATAACCACGTCCTCCATAACCTCCGTACCCGTGTCCACTTCCGTATCCGTATGTTGGATCACCATATGCCTTGTGTCCGTAGCCATATCCACCATATCCGCCTGTTACACTTCCATATCCGTAACCGCTTCCATAGCCTCGTCCTCCGTAACCACCAAGTCCGTATCCACTTCCATATCCACTTCCATGTCCACTTCCGTAATTGTATGATGGGTCACCATATGCTTTGTGTCCATATCCATATCCACCATATCCGCCAGTTACACCTCCATATCCGTAACCGCTTCCATAACCTCGTCCTCCATAACCACCAAGTCCGTATCCACTTCCATATCCACTTCCATAATTGTATGATGGGTCACCATATGCTTTGTGTCCATATCCATATCCACCATATCCGCCAGTTACACCTCCATATCCGTAGCCGCTTCCATAACCTCGTCCTCCATAACCACCAAGTGCGTATCCACTTCCATATCCGTATGTTGGATCACCATATGCTTTGTGTCCGTAGCCAGAGTATCCACGCCTTCCGTAGTTTCCATATCCTGCTCCGTATCTGGCACCTGCGTAACCGCCTAAGCCACCATATCGTCCGCCATATCCATGACCGCCATATCTTGCTCCGTGGCTACCATAAGTATACACGTTTTTATAGATGTACGAACTAGGATCGCTTTCCTCCTCTATAAAATAAATATAAGTAACGATTATTAGATTTAATACATGACACAGTTTTTTTTTGTTTCGCAAGTAATGTACAATAATAGTGATAAAGAATGCTGTCCATTGTTATTGTTAAGGTGTATATGTATATTCTGTTACGAAACGAGTTACACTTACCCGCAAATGCTCCAGCAAGGAAGCAAACGAGAAGAATCCAAAGTTGCATGTTGAATCTAAAAATGAAGCACACAAGCAGGTAAAAATTAAATGCCAATAGACATTGCTGTACAAAATGGAAAGTGTTGTTATGAACACATTCAATAATCTTAAGCATGGTTTGAAAACTAACCTTTTTCACTAAACAGCACGTACAAGGCTCTTTCAAGTGAGAATGATTTCTAGATATTCCGCTACTCCTATATATACCTTTTTGTAGAGAATGCCATGCTGTCAAATGAACTCTTAAAAAACGATTCGGTTCAGTGATGATATATAAACGCATGTGGAACACATCTTAAAGTGCACTTTGTGGACCTTCTGTGGTGGCATTTTTTATGTCAACGAAGTCAAAACAAGGATGTAGATTGGAAGCGTTATTTAATGACAGTTGTAACCAACGAGACCAATTAGTTAATGATGCAAAACAGTTATTGAAGCAAGTTTTAAACTTGCAAAAACGTACGTGATAAAAAATTATACTTTTTTTAATACTGATCCATAAGATTAGGAGCTAAGATTATTTACTAAAATTACCTTTTTTAATAAATATGACAGCTTAATGGAGCTAAAGAACGGTAACACTCCGTATTAAGTCTGCAAAAAAAAATCTTCAATAGATAATATGCATTTGCCAGCATCACGACATGGGAATCTCATTTTACCATGTAAAATAAGATAGATGTGGATAAAGTCGAGGTAAAAAAGTGAAAGGTTTTCTTTGTAAGCAGTATTTGCAAAGAACGCATCTAATTTTATTTAACCCGATATGAATGACTTGCCAGTATTTACAAAAGTTCATAACAGTTTGCACAGGTTTGTACAATTGCGCGCATTCTGGTAGGTAAAGAGAAAGATCGTATAATATGGCTATTCATGAAGATTTAAAGACCTTTTAAGTAAAGTGGCCCGTGGTTTATATGTCCATAAGTCTTAATTATAACATTATGTTGCACGAAAAGTCCTGTATAATTATATCCATAACTTTCTAAATAAAAACATTCTTCGTGCAGATTTAAATATAAAAAACATTTAGCTAGATATCAAAACATGTTTCTGCCTACACCATCTCCCTTAATGTTAACTGGGTAACATATGCAAGCACTTAAAACTGCAATTGACTGCGAAATGTACAAGATTTGGTTTGTCTGTCTTAAATATTTCAAAATAGAAGTGATTCACCAAATTTGCTGAGAAAGAGTGTTCAAACAATACCAACTCATTATACGAAGCTGGGTAGTAACAAATACCATTTTTACGGTCAGATTGTAGCTAAGTCTCGTGAGATAAATATACATTGAAACACAAAAATGTTTATCAGGAATAAACGAAACGAACAAATTTTTCTGGAGCTGGATGTGCCTATTTTTATCACTTTCTCAGTTTTAACAATTCTTATTTGCGTTCTTTCTAAAAATTGGCATATGATTAAGTTCACGATAATATTTTTTTCTTGAGATTGGAAGAAATAGAGAGTATTGAAATTACCTTCTTTGTAAACACATATTTATATAGCATTACAAAGAATAAAAAATAGTTGTTCAAAACTTTGTTTGTTTTTCTAGACTCTTGATCTTTTATTCGATGAAGGTATTCAGACCAAGTGCGGTCTATATGCTCCTAATCCTTAGAAAAATATTAGCCTATTATGCCAAAAATATGTACAGTTTTTGAAAATTGACGAATAAAATCACCTTATTTCTTAATTCGATTTATTTACTTGTATTCAGTAATATAATCAGTCAGGTTAGTCAACCCAGTAAAGTGTACAAGAAGTTTCTATGTGTCAACTGTTGGCAAAACTGTGTTAGGTATGGTAGGAGGGTCTCAAAGTCACTATTGGCGTGTGAAAGTCCCTTTCTATATACTTGGTCACATGTGTTTTAAGTAGCTATTCAAGTTAGCATATCTGTAAATAAATGCATTGACCAATACTTCACAGCAGGTAATCAAAATTCTACTTTTGCGAAAACATAGGGCAGGCAAACAGCTTATTGTGCTTTGTAATTTTCCCGCAACTACCTATATTAAGACCAAAACTGGGTGAAACTGCAGAATATGCACTTTACTGATATCTGAGGACTCTTAGTTAAGTGAACCTGGAGAAGTTTACAAAGCGGGTGGCTAATGCGACAAGAATTTGAATGTTGGGCGGATATTTAAACAGGATTGGTAATTAAGGTATAGTTTGGAACTAGGGAGAATTTATGACGCCGCGAGTGCCTAGCATCAGACAACATTGATATGACTATACCTAGCATCGGACAACATTGATATGACTAGACGTAGTAAATGCTGCTGCACAAAAGATGGAATTAGAATCCATTTAACACATTAAAATCAGTATTATACCACAGTTCCTTAAATAGTTTTCATGAACCAAAAACGAAGAAAGAAATAAAATAAAAAAAGGGCACAGCAACATGAGAAAACATTGTATTCGATGTTACTGTAATATGGGCTACAGAGACATTCCTATTCTCCCTATCCTTCGGTATCACGGTTATAAAATAATTAAAAGTCAGGCTATATTCTACTTTCTTTTACGGGTTAATCTCATAGATTTAGAACTGGTAGCAAGCACAATGGTAGCTGAAAATGTAAAACAAGCAACATTGCGGAAAAATCGCGAAAAGGTACACTCATTATTTTTTATAAGCATACGGGTAAATTGGGCTCAAGCTTAATATGCTTAAGATTTTCCCAATTTGAGCCTGAAATTATGCTTAACGTATGCTTAATTTCAAAACTCATTTCATAGTCTGATACATATTGCGTTTGATATGAACACTGCAATGATCTCTTTAACATTCGAATCTTTCTTACTAGCTACTGGACTGAGTTAAATATTTTGTTCCATTTATTTGTACATAGTTTAGTTCAAAAGATTATTTCATGCAAAAATGCTGTTTCCTATCACTTAACCTCGTTTTTTGTGTGATACTATTTTTTACACTTGATTTGGGAAGAAATGGAAGTGAGGGAAAAAAATTCCAAGGCTGGGAAATATGCTTAGTATATGCTTATTTTTTAAAACATGTGAGCTTAAGTATGCTTATAAACTTTATGCTTATAAAAAATAATGAGTGTATCTCTATTACTCACAGTTTTATTTACACTATCTATGTATAAATAAATTCACTTCAAACAGTTTTCTGAAAGTCACAAACAATACCAGTTAAATTAACATTTTTAACAACATTCGTCCATTTACATTTCTAAGTTAAGTTGTCTTAAAAACATTAAAAGTTTGAAATCAAGCTATGTTAACGATTTGGTATAATGGTATTTGGCACGAAATGTCCTTCACAAAACATCACAAGTCGTAAATCAATGTTATCTGGAAATTTTATTAATCTTAAATCTAATTTCTGAATTGTGCATGTATAAAGATCACAACCACAACAAGAAAGCGTTGTTTGTTTTGTTTCGTAGTCAGACGAAAAATAAACATTTGTTAAAAGTTTTTTTGAAAAGTTTAACATATGGAGTCATATGAAGAATACTTTCCACTTCACTTCAGCGCTAGTCCAACGAGTACAATATTTGATGTAATATTCTATGTGAAATTATTATGTATAATGTCTATGTCAAGTTATGTGCACTGAAAAAAAAAGATAAAAGTGAACCGAGGATGAAGTGAACCAAAGATGTTGTAAAGGATAATTTCCCCTGCTACAGCATATTGCACACTACGCTACCGTGTATGCTTGTTAATATATCATTTATCATTCACTCTTTATATATTTAAAAAAGAAAACTTGGCAGAACCAATTCCATGTATTATTTGCAGTTGTTTTTCATCGGGCATAAAACTTACTATAAAAAAACCTCAAAATTTCTGATATATTAATTTTTGCCGGTGATATTATAAAATCCACGTAAAAAAAACTACCTTCAATGTTAGTTTCGTATAATTGCTTGGAATTTAGTTACACAAATGGCAGAGAAAAAAAAGCAACCTAACAATAAAAATTCTCCTAAAGTTGATAAAAACTATCGCCTCAGTGTCCATAAACTTTAACAAGAAACAGTTACAATGGCAACACCTTCAAATATTTCAAAAAAAAAAATATGTAAAATTAAAACTAAGCAAAAGTTGGGGGAAAGTAAAATTACTAGGTGTAACGTACATGAAGAGGATAACATATTTTTTATTGAATGTAAGATGATTTTGCCGTAAAAAAAAGCGCATGTGGCAGAGACCGAACATTGTTTTCTCTTTATGCCGTGCCATAACTGTGCTAAATTATAAACAATATATTATCGTTTTCTCTCTATAACTGTGTCAAATTATTAACAATGTACTAAAGCTAATCCAACTCTATAGCGTCAAATGTTACTTTAATTCTAGAATGACTTCTACCATAATTCAGGTAAGGTTAATACAGTCTGAATTATTGAGTTGTAAATAAAAAGAGCAAGTGTAAATATACTATTATGTGAATAGATATAATGCTTTTTCTTGTGGCTCACATTCCTTCTCAAAAATCGTTCAACCCATCAATTCCTTGAATTATTTGGGTAAAATCGAGCCAAACAGCGCCAGTATTAACCGCCATAATTCCCGCAGACTAGTTTATCACGAGAAGTGCGTCCATGTTTCAGAAAGAGGATGAATTAAGCTACTTAATGGTAGCAAATATGAACAGGCATGTTGTCCACATTCTGCAATCGTGATTCAAGTTTCCAGGAGCATACAATGTTTTGGTGAAAAAAGAGTTCTTTATAAACATGCCGTCCTTTAGGAGTCATATTGAGGGTTACAGCCTAAGCTGTTGTCGTCAATGGGGATAACTGAAATAAATAAGGCGAAAATTCAGGTAATCTGAGTGTGAAAAAAGTTTAGGAATGCCTGTGTTTAGTACGAAAACAGTGTTAGAAGTCTCATTCCAGGGGAAATTCTTTGAAAGGCACCTTATCAACGTATTATCTACGTATTATTTAGTTGCAAATTATATTAATCCTAGTCTTTAGAATTAAATTTCGAACTGTATTATTTAAAAAAAAATTCTCCATAGCTATAATCCTGTGTAAAAATAATGGCAACCCCTTTTTACATGTTTAGCAACGGCAAGGTAACTACGAACTTCGCACGCCTTTTTATACCCAATATCATGTTCTCGTTCTGACCCATGCCCAAAGATTGATACTGGAGGAGAAGGGGTAAGAAAGAAATATACTCTAATTTTTGTAGCTTACTGCCAAAAAATGTTCGGAACTGTAGCTCCGCGTTATGCATGATTTGAGATGTCTAACTTATATAAATGCAGCTGAGTAAAATTCATGAATTTTAAGTTATCCCTTCATTGATCTAAATATAAAAAAGCACACCTTTTTTGTTTAGTTTTAAGTTTTTTGCTGGCCTAGAAATTTTACTCATTGATAGGAATGATATTGCATAATTTCTCACCATCATTAACTTTATGAGTAATTAGGGGCACTTTCCACGCCACAATATATTGGATACAGTTAACGCACAATTGTAGAGACTTGTGCAATATATTTATCAAAGCACAAAATACTGTCGCTTTAAAGCACAATGTTTTTTTCGTATCAAGTCAGTTGACTTGATACGAAACTGCATAGATTTTCCTATTTGAATTACCACGTTTCAGGCGCATATGTTTTCATATGAATAAACTTCTGATAGCCTTATTGTATATAATTATGTAGTAATGGGAAGTAAACCTACTATGAGTTGACTGTAACTTCATGTATTATATTTTAGCAGAGAAAAGTGTTCCTTCAAAATTGTCTTAACCCGTGGAAAATTCCATGAGGTGTTACCCCTCGTACATGTATTCCGCTTTCGCTATTTTTTTGTTCCTTGTCGGTCTGTTGACATAAAGTAAAGAAATACGAACGGGGTTATTATTATAATTATAGGTGCAATGATTGTGCTATTTTCGATTACAAAACCCATGATTTTTACTTCAGCTCACAGGCGGACAATCCACGGGTTCACCGTTCTTTATATATTGCATTTCATGTTTCCGTAATACGACTTCTTTCTCGCGCGCAAGCAGACAGACTGAACACGGTTATTATTAAAGGATAGTCGTTAACCCGTGGAAAAATCCACAGGGTCGCTCGTCCTTTATATATCGCATTTTGTGTTTCCGTAACACAAAGACAAAGAGACGCACGAACAGACAGACGGAATACGGCTATTATTAAAGAGACTAGTCGGTATGCCGTGGATAAATCCAGGGGTTCACCCGCTTTTTTATATAGCATTTCGTGTTCTATAACACGAGTTTTTCTCGCTTCTCGTTTTTTTGAGCGTGTATACAGTAGTTTTAACGGATTAATTTTGTGTTGATCTGTCGATTTTCTTTAATAACATTACTAAATCTGTCCTAATTTTGGCGCCTTTTGTTAATTTCTGGTCAAAAGTCAACGTATTAGTAACACTCGTAAAACACAGACAACGTGCGTAAAGATATTTATTGTGGTGATGAGTCAGGAATATTTATTTTGCAAATTTCTTGTCCGCTATGATTTTGTTGTCATGACTCGGTCAAGAGCACATTTGCTGACATTGTTGTCACGCGTAAGAAACAATATATTGATCCAGTAAATTTGTTCTTGTTTCTCTTTTAATTTTTTTCTCCATAATGTATTTCAGCACAGTCACAGTCTCCAATTACAATTAGTAGTGTATTCCCAATAATTTTTTGCTTGGCTTTGGTCGTAAGATGTTATGTACCCCAAACTTTTAGATTTAGATTGATTCTACTCAAAAAATGAACTTAAAACAATCAGGAGAAATTATAAAGCTTGGCACGAGCCCCTATATAGGGATTAGGGATACAGGGAGTTCAAAATATCAAGATCTTAACAGACTAATGTGTAATATTAATTTCACAAATTAAATAAAAAACGGCCTTTTTAAAAAATTTTGTGTCCAACATAGTCCGAGAAAGTAGTTTTAGTTTTTTTTTCTGATTTTAATGATTTTTATAAGAATGTTTATTTAGTTGACGCTGTACGATTCGTTTAGTCACCTATGTTAGCATATAGCACACATTCAGGCTACAAAACGTTTACAGAAGCCAGTAAACATAGTAATAAGTGACACAATGCTTAGAAATTTTGGAATTATGTTTTTTCATATTTCTCGTGCAAAAATATACCATATGCCGTTCATTTAGGAGCAAAAAACAAAAACAAACTAATACTTTAAAATACCCAGACTGAGTAACATATTTTTAATTAACTCTGTAATTTAAGTCTGTAACATCAAGACTAAAGACGCAAGCATCCCGTCAATTTGAAGTTAAGTAATCATTCAATAATCTAGCATATGCCTTTAATGTTTACTTAGCCATGTATTGTGGAAAGTATCGATAGCTTAACAACCAATATAATTCATCGCCTAGCAACAATTTAAGTATTCGCATGCTGTTATAATTACTGTTGGTAAGGTTGTATTTTTTAAAAGAAAAGTTACGAATGTATTTTCTTTTGATGTGCCGCAGAAGCAGATGAAGTAGTCTGAAGAAAATAATCAATGTTGCATTGTAGTGATATATCATTTATCAGAATAAAATGCAACCATAAAGACTTTTTCGTCGAAGCATTCTTGTTTTTTTTATTTCAACACCCTAAATTTTTCCACCCTTTCACGCCCTGTCTGTTTATTTCGTACTCTAAGTACGCTAATAACTTCCGTAGCTACAGACTAAACATATCTCTCTTTCAAACAGGTTTTAAAGAAAAGTTTTTCCTTTAAATTTAATTTTAATTCGAATTTTCATCGCAACGTTTTAACAGTTGTTGTGTTGGGATGTTGAAAATATAAATAAATGATAGACGTTCCCATCTTTCAATAAGTGCGCACCCTGAAATCATTTCTGATAAATAAGTCTTGGAAGCCTAGGGTATTGATACAGTGTTTATTGCTCTTGATACGAACTTCTAATCGGAAGATTAAAATCACGTTGAAGAATTTTGAGCAAGATAGTTGATTTAGAACTTGATTTTACAGTCAGTATGATTTACAGCTGCTTTGTTTTGCACAATCTTTGTGAAAGAAACAAGGAATGTGTACCGCCAGACCTTTTGCAGATTGTAATGGCAAATGAAAAACATTGTCAATATTGTTGTCACCATCAACAGATAATGAAATTGTATTCGTACAATAGTGTGCAGGGGTTTTGTAGCAGAATATTTATATACCAACAAATATGTATAACAAATCACAAAACACAAAAATATTTGTAAATATTTTTTCTCTTTTCCAAACACAAACAAAATATATTACTATTTACCTTCATTTTTGACTCACATTCTCCGCATATGATAGATTACAAAAATAGTACCTGTGCAAAGTATATCAATCGACTGTGGAGTTTTTTCATCTTCTCCAGTCACCGCACTTTCTCCACACCATATCCCCAATGGCATTTCTATCTACTGTAGATTAATTTCCTGTTTTTTTTTCTTTTCTATCTGTTCCACCATCCCCGTTTGATCTCAACTCCTTTGGCAATTGTTGTATTCCTCTCTGCTGGTGGCTATGAGAACAATAAGAGGTTTTCTTTAACATTGACTTGTTTTTTCAAAATTTTGAATGGCTGCGTTACCTCTTATCTCATTCTGTACCTTTTTTTGTAGATTGCTGCTTTTTGAACCGTTTTACAGCATCATAACTGCTATCTTGTTGACTCATCTTTGACTTTCTCTTGTAATATCTTGTATTGTGCTTGTCTTCTTATTGTGTCTCCTGCAGCTCAAAGGTACTATTATGTTTCGGTGCATAAAAAATGAAATCCCAGTACGGATTCCCTGTTTACATAATTTTTGTCTGTTTACATAGGTAGCTAGAACGAGCAAAGTCTGGATTTGTTGATATATATAGAGGCTAGAACATTTGACCTCAGGAGCCTTCAATCATCTCAAAAGACAATGAGAATGACTTCTTTCACGAATAATGTGCATTCTTCGTGTGACCACAACGTTCCGTATACAGCAAAAGCCATAAGGAAAAGTTATAACTTTATTTACACCTTTTACTTGGTACATAACAAACAATCAAAGTAACATAGTCTCCGTCCTTAATTGTATTTACCAAGTGTTGACAATTTCAGGTCTAGGTGAGAAGCTTCCTCTTCTTTGTGACAAACATTGTGGCCTGATACCTGATAGCTTTATTCTTCTCATTTGTATTTTTGATGTGACGAAATTATTATTTTTATTTTATACTTACTAAAAAAATTTGCGATTAAAAATAAAACATTCGAGAATAAAGATGAAGACACGATATTGCGCGTTCAATTCAGTCTTGGGTCTGTAAATTTATTAAATTTAGTGCCATCTCAGCATACCAAACTTTATCGTTTGATGCTCTAGTATTTTGTGGAAAAGGGACGATATATAGATAACATGATATGAAATATAGTTATTTATTTGTTATTATAGTATTTATCTTAGTAGATTTTAGGATTTGGAAATGCATAAAGTTTTCCCCGCTTAAAATGTTTCTGACTGCCACAAAATAATATTTGTTTCCCTTTCCTTTAAGTACAGAGAATACAAGTGCAATATCATCACCGAAGTCCAAAATAATTTGATTTGTTTTTTGTTTCTTCCATTGTGTATCCTAATCACTTAGACTATAATCAAAAACAATGGGGAATGTTGTCACCTTGTAGGACAGCTGCTAAAATGTAGAACAACTCTATATCGATGATAGTACTCGAGTTGCAGTATCCATTCACAGTTCTTCTATTTTTTATCATCCTTATCATTTTTTATCATTGTTTTGAAATCTATAAATACTATCATTGCTTCTAGTTTCTCTTTAACTGTTCTCTCTAACTCTATTATAAATATTTTCAAAGCTAATATTTGCGAGGTAGGCGAGCTTCCAAGAAAATTTGTGATGCCAGTGTAAAACAGGATGAATTCGATTTCAGCTGTCAAAAATAACCCAGTAACATTTATTTTTGCTGAAATTTCGTGTATAGTAAGAAGACTCGTAAGAATAGGAATGTCATTAAATTATAAAATAATGTCATGTACAGCACATCTGCAAAGTACATTCGAAGGTATACCATCGCGTCCTGCCGCCGTACACTCTTTAATGTTGGTGTTAACAACTATAGGTTTTTAAGATATGGGTATATTTGATGATCTTGTTTTTCCCATATTCTTTTTAGATTTTCAAGGTTTACCTCAGATTCCAGGACTTTCACTTTTTTGGAAATTTTTGTTTGCTAACGGCGGTACCTTTAGGCTGTAGAGTTTCTTGTTAGTAATTAAAGTCGATTTGCTTTACATACGGAGAGAAATGCTGATTCTTCCAACATATAATAGCAAAGACAAATTTTTAAAGATTCAACGATGTGAATGAGTTTTTTTTTTTTGCTGTTACTTTCTCCATCTTCTCTTGACCCAATTAATACTTCACGCAATGCTTGTCAAATTCCTATTTTCCTTGAAAGGCATTTTTGTTCTTAGATTAACCGGCACCAAAAATGACACCAGATAAGCATTTTTTAGCTTTTTCAAAAAGCAAGATTTCCAATCTTACTTTTTGAAAGCCATTAATCTTAAAGTTAACTTTATTTTGAATTTTCAGGAGAAAATGGCGTCTTCTTTTTGTTCAAAATATACTCCCTTACAACAAAAAAGAGAAAGATACCAAACCATCAAGTAAGTTCTCCCTACTTCCATCATCATTTTGTTACAAAGCATTAAGACTCTTTAACTCGATTCCCAGAAAACTTAGATTTAACGTGGTCTACAGTAGAAAAGTTTAAAACTTGTCTTAATAACGGAAGGACCGAACGAAAATTTCAGGGAAATTAATTTTAGCGAAGAATACATTTCTACTAATTTTGCGAAAGTTTTTTTTAAAAAATGACACATTTTGATATTTGTTAGGCAGGAAAAAAATTGGCAAAATTCAAAAAAGTTAACGTAGGAATGTATCAATTTAAGGTAAGAAATACAATTTATAAAAGTAATAAACTGAGAATTTAGCCCTTAGCCCTCAAAAAAATACACAGGCAAAAAATGGGCCCTCTGTTAATATAATAGTGCTTAGAAAGTTAGGGCGATTTTGCTGATTTTAATAACACAGATACTGTGTTTATTACCACCATATTAGTACCCGTGTGTCTGCAAGAAAAAAGACGTGATACAGGTACGCAAAATAGCAAATGCGATATGTTTTTATCTACTTTGTTAACACGGGCATATTTCCGTGGTTTTAAAGGACTGACGACCACGGGCTAACAACTAGTTAATTAACAAGTAAAGTGATTCGTAATAAAAGAATTGTTATTCGCGTATTTTTTTGGTTGTTAGTGTATTTACACTAACAACCAAAAATTTCAGCGGAAAAAATTTCCGCATGATTTTTAGAATTCTGTGAAATATGATGAATCTATGTAATTTTAGAAAATCGAAGCGAGATATTAGGTGGGAATTAAAGAAGGACGAACAAATAAATATTTTATGCCAGTCACAAAATAAACTTTAAGCCAGAGATAGAAAAAAACACAAAATATTTCTAAATCCTAAAACCCACTAAGGTAACTACTATAATAACAAATAAAAATTATATTTCACAACAAAGTATCTATATATCTTCCTAGTAACAATTTTGCAGAATTTTTATGGCTTTAAAGGTTGCAAGTATCAAAAATATGAACTTTAACTTAAGATAATCAAAAATATTTTATATACAATCGTAGTGCCAGAGTTTTGTAACCTTGGGTAATATTTCCTGGAACTTTATAAATATATGTCTCTGCCAATAACAAGAATCTTTTATTTTCCATTTTCAAAACATGCGTCTAAATTCGAACAATAAGATTTCTTATGATAAAAATGGCGCCAAATTTAATAAATTTACAGACTGAAAAGGTTCAACAACAAATCGAACGCGCGATATGGTGGGTTCATCTTTATTTACGAATCTTTACTTTCTTCATATTTAAGACGGGACCAAATTAAACTTCCAAGGTTTGATGAAATCGGATTTTCCATTTGCGTCAATTCATTAACACATTCGAATTATCTGGGACCCTTTCATTTTCAAAAATGCAAAATGGCGGCGGCTGATTTAACAAAACTTGATGTGTTGAGTGAGCTAATATATTTTGATGATGGAAAGCCTCACCGAGGGAAAACACGCAATTGATTCAAACGAAGAGGTAAAGAGGCTTCATCAATATTATAAAAAATTATAAAAGGTCGATTTCGGTTGCGAAATATGTTCCCAATGACCATAGATGATTTTGAGTTCATTTTAAGGCAGATTTAGGATGATGACAATTTTTCAGAAAGGTTTTTTCACTGCACTTATTGGCACTATGAAAACGTTTGTTTTTTGTCACAAAATCAAATATTCGAACGCCAAAACGTTCGAAAGAACCTTCATCATCCATATTTTGCAGTGGTTATAAAACAACTATTTAATGGAATTTGATTCGAATGCGTCAAACAGCCATCAAACATCAAAATGTGATTTGATAAACTCAGTTTTTTTGATAAAAAGTTTGGTCGCGAACAAACTTCATCAACTTTACGATTATTCTACTTTTTTTCACTTTTTGAAGAAAAAAAAGTGTTTGATAGTTCATCTCAATAACGTCAAACTTTCCATTAAACTTAAAAATTTTCATGTTACTTCATGAAAAAAGCTCAATTTTCGTGAAAGTTACTAAAGACAAAAACCACCAACTCGTTTTGTAACCCCTTTAAAATCAGCACTGGAAAATCAACATCGTAACTAAATCAATTGATATAAAGTAAAATTTAGTTAAATGAGCAAAAATTTGGACATAGAACATAGGAATTAAAAAACCAAAACAAATCCAGCTCAATTTTTGCTGACTAAATAAGTTATACGACTAACTTTCGGCCTTTTATGTCGACATTTTGACGTGGAAATTCTTTGGTCTCTAATCCGGTTTATGGAGGTTCAAATACTTCTTCTTTTGGTTCAATATTTAGCATGTAATAAGGAGGACTTTGAAAAAGAAAGATTGCAAAAAACCGATCTTCTCACGATAGAGTGCGACTGCTTTTACGGCAGGAGGTAAAGTTCGAACGACAAAGACTACTAATGAACGATTTTGTTTAAACCTCTTATTAATAACAGCAATGATGTCAAGATGTTGTTGTACGAACAGAGAAAAGACTATTACCGAATAGCCTAAATTGAATTTAGCATGAACAAAAAACGTGCAAAACTTCAGCTTAATTTGATATCAACAATTGCTCCTTCATTGGCGTTATTTTTGCCGCCAAAGCTCACTGGTCAAGGTGTGCCTCAATTTGAAGCAGAGGTCACCTTCGATCGAATTACAATATAATTTTTAAATTTTTGGTCTTGTCAATTTTTTGGTAAGGATTTATGAAAAAATCCAATTTCTGGCAAAAATTTTTAGAACAAGATGGGGAACATCAAAGCAAATTTATTCAGGAAGTTTCTTTTTAAGATTTAAGTGCGTTAGAAATTCTTTCGGTGGACTCTTCTTAAACGTATGGACTTAAAAAAAGCTTCAGGGCTCAAGATTTGCCTCTAATCCTAAAACGATTCACTATCATTCGTAAATTTGACTCTTTAATTCCCCTTTTTTTTGGAACGAACACACAAAAAGTATTTAAGAGTGAAATAGAGCAATTTAGAACTGCAATTTAGACAGCTTTATATATAAAAAAGTGTATCCATAAGAATCCTTGAGATAGGTACATCGTTTCAATGATAGTGACAAATAAAATTCTTGTCTAGGCCTGCCTAAGGTTCTAAAAGTAGAGGACTAGAAACTCTAATTTCTATGGCATTTAAGAAAGATGCACAAAAGGCAGTGGACATGCCTTGGCATGCTTTAGGTAACTTGACAAATTAAACTGGCGCCAAAAGCGCGCACAATAAATTCCCAAGTGAATTATCCAAATATAAAAATGAAATTTGGAAAATCGAAATAACAAAATCTGTACGAAGACACTTGGACTAGTTAAGCAATGGAGATGGATAGCGTTAAAGAAGTAGAAGCCGCTTTGAAACTAAGAAAAATTGCTGCGGAATACGAGAAAAAAGAAGAAGTAAATGAATCTATGGATTTTGCTGAAAGCCTCTGCGTTTTCGCCTCAATATGTCTCTTTTGCTACGTCTGCTGTTGCAAGGAAATATAAGAACATATAGTGAATGACCGTAGTGTTTTCTGCTACTCTTATAGCTGCATTGCAAATATTAAGAAGAAGACAAGTCGATGATGAAATTATTTCCACGTTGCTGAACCGCGTTGAAGGGAGACATGGATTTTGCGTAGTCAAAGCAGAAAATTACAAAAAAGAAATACTTTAAAATATTAAAATATTAGTTTGTAATACAGAATGTAAATATTATAATTTTAGCTATAATTTTAAAGGAATATTAAATTCAAAATGATTCCCTTTTTGTGCGTATTTCTGATATTAGTTAACCGCTTTCTTTTCCGCCCAATATGTCAATTCCTGCTCACTGTATAAACAGGTTTTTATAACTGCAATAGCGGTGATATTAATGCAGTAATTCTGTTATTTTCACTAACTAAGGCATGCTAACTGTGTTTATTTGGAGATTCTATGCAACACTTCTTTAGCCCGTAATTGCGATGATGTTTCGCAATCGTCATCGTTTTTGTTATGTTTTTTGCGAGTTGCAGCACAAGTGTTAGCAACCGAATGGATAAATCATATCTTTCTTATTTATGTTCCGCCAAAAAATAAACCACAACAATATGGAAGTTTTGGAACCATTGAAATTTTTGCTATTTTTTTCCTCAAAAGTATTACCCGATATGAATAAGAATAATTGGTTCATAATGGTGGACTGATGTCTTGAATTAAGTTTTTTCGCCAATGTAAGAAAGATTTAGAGACGATATACGATGATATATAGCGATAAACGTCAAAAGTGACGTCATAACATATTTTTAGTTGATTTGTTACACAAAAGGCATATGATATAAAAAAAAACAATGTGGTGAAGTTTTTTGGCATAGCCGTCAAGCAGCGTTGCAATTTTTGTCCAGGTACGGTGTGTGTTTAAAAGAGGTGTGTCCAAGTAAGAAATACTTATTTAGTCTTTTAACCTTTTTTGTGAGGGGGAGGGTTGGTCATGTTTTTAGTCAGGGGGAGGGGTCCTAATTTTACCTCTGCCATAAGTATATTAGTGATTTGCTAAAAAATCACTATTCTTAAACCAAATGACGTATTTCTCATCTTAGCATTTGATGGCAGCCTTCTGTGATAACTTATACTTCCTTTCATACTCTTAGCTTGGATTTTTTTAAACACTTACATCAAAATCAATCACGCTATATAAAGCAGCTAGACCTTTCCACTGTGGTCGATTAGAAATAAAGTCAAACCCTTCAATGCTCTTTCTCTACGGTCAATGCTGTGTTGTTTGAATGATGTAACGAAAAGCAAAAACTTCGTGGTTATTATCAATTCATTTCAATCACCTAAATATAGATATTTATATGTTTCTACAAAAATTTCTATTTATTCCTCATCTCCATAAGCGTTATGTCCATATCCACCATAGTTTGATCCATAACCACCATAGCTGCCGTATCCAGTACTTCCATAACCTGTGTATCCGGAATTACCATATCCATAGGTATAAGATGGGTCGCCATAAGCTTTATGACCGTAACCGGCATAACCATGTCCTCCATAGTTTCCGTATCCGGCACCGTATGATCCTTGATTTCCATACCCAGAGTTTCCGTAACTGCCATAACTGCTTCCAAGTCCATATGAGTAGGTTGGATCACCATATGCCTTGTGTCCGTATCCGGAATATCCATGTCCGGCGTAATTTCCGTATCCGGCACCGTATAATCCTTGATTCCCATATCCAGAGTTTCCATAACTGCCATAACTGCTTCCAAGTCCGTATGAGTAGGTTGGGTCACCATATGCTTTGTGTCCGTAACCACTGTAGCCGTTTCCACCGTAGTTTCCAGACACTACACCGTATGAACCGTAACCATATCCACCATACCCAGCACTGTTTCCGTTATATCCGTAGTTGCTTCCAGCATGACCGTATGTATAGCTGGGGTCTCCATAAACCTTATTTCCGCCATATCCTAGTCCATTGTGACCGTTATATCCATACCCATTTCCATAACTTCCATAGGAGGAGCCTTGTCCATATCCGTATCCACCATAGTTTGAATATCCATATACACTAGGATCACTTTCTTCTTCTAAAAAGAGAAAAAACATGAAATCAGGAGCAAGTTTAGACTTTTTTACTTAAGTAATTTTTTTTATGACAGTTATAATTGTTAGAGACAAAAGGGCAATGCCTGGGAGGATATTTTTATTTCCTACTAACAATATATTTTACGTCACCTATGCAAAGTCGCCTGTTTGCAGCAGAATTGTAAAATACTCACCGGCTAATATGCCAACAAAGAGGCAAGCAAGTGCGATCAAAAGCTTCATGTTGATCCTACACAAACAAATAAGTGACGAGATAATTCACAAACATACAGCGAGTTTTCTTAGCTTTTTTCAATGTTATTAGCTGGTGACATACCTTTGTATTCTTCTCTTGAAGCAGTACGTTTAAAGCTCTTTCAATTGAGAATGATTTTTGGTTGCCTCAAACTTGCTTATATACTATTGGAAAGGAAATCGAAGAACGTGATTTGGTTTATTAATTGCATTGCCAGCGTTAGAATCCAACACATGTTTGAATGCATCACACGCGCGGTCGTGCAACTTGAGGTTAAACTTTGTGGAAATACTGTATTGCTCAACATTTTGGAAACTTGGTTATACGAAAAAGAAATAATAATTTGTGCAAATAACTCTCTTTAATTGCAGAACCATTTACACTTTATTCATCGACCTTTGCATTATCGAAAATAGTTATCGAAGTATATGAAGAATTACACTGTCCCTCAACGGAACTTCTGCGAGGCTATAAAAAGAAAACAAAGTAACTCAAAAATGTAGAAATGATGGATTCTAATTAGGGCTCTAAACTGTCATGTTGGATAGCGCAATATAGATAATCACGAATTGAATTTTTTGAAAATTTCTATGTGTTATTAAGAAGCATACCTGCTACTTGATATTAATTCATATATTTGTAACTCACGACGCTACTGACACACTAGCGTGCATGAGAAGAAAATGGACAGACTATATTCTGTGTTAAAAAGGTCTACAACTTAAATATAATAGTTATTGATTTATTGACTGCTGATTTGTTTTCATATCAAGCATATATGCTTTCAAAAAGGGATACATTTCCAATCTTAGAATTGTTCAGAAATTTGGCTTATAGTGTATTGAATCTTTTTTTTTCTTAAACATTTACTTTGTGCAAATAATATAACTCGTTCGCGAATAAATTATAACGAGTGTGACAGAACTACAAACAGACACAAATTACGGTGAAAATAGGTGACAAATTTCCCAGTTCGATGCAACAAGATATACTGGGCTGATTCTATGTGAATTAGTCCATCTACTAATTAACTAATTAACTTGTCCAGTTGACAAAGTCTTCTCACACATGGAACTTATGGATAAAGATCTTAGTTTATTTGGTTAGATCCAAAGTTTTTTAAAATGTCCTTTAGGTTTGCTATTTTTCTCAAAATTCAGGGTCTCTGTGGCTTCACAAATATTTAATGCGACAAAATTGTTCTAAAGGACAAATTGAATTTTAAACGTTGCTCACCTAACCTATGCGTCTGCAATAGTAGAGAACTTGCAACTGAATGTTTTTTTATCACTTCGTACAATTTCTCAAGAAGTGTCGCTGTCTCGATATTTTTGTGGGGAATTGTGTAATGTCAAGGCCATTATTATAAAGAAAAGGAAAGCGACTTAAACGAAATTTCATAGACCAAGAAAGAGATTAGGTTAATATGGTTAATTTTTTCTTTATAATTGTATGTAAAAGAATGCCAATATACGATTCAAATTATTATTATAAACATAGATAAGTGATTAATAAAAGTACAAAATATAAAATTCTTGTAAAATAAAACAATAAAGAAACAAACAAAAAAAATTAGTATCATAGATCAACACCGGGGAGGATGTTGAAGAGTAGAGAAAGAATAGTTTCTTGTAACAATTAGGAAAACTAACACTTAAAACTAACACATAAAAATTACCATAGCAAGGTGAATTATATTCATTTCCTTTGGCTGGCCATTTAACTATGGAATCCAAGACTATGTTGTGAGCTACATTCTGAAGTTTTACACTTAACGAAAGTCTTTTTAAGATTTACATTGGTGTTTTGTGTCTTCATTTTTCCCCCTTTCCCAGCATATCCTCATTTAGGTGACTAAATGCATTTTTTAAAAAAAACAACAACAAATGAAATAAATCTGCAAAAACAACATTTGGCTAAATGAATAAATTTAAAAAACCCCGTTTCCGCCATTATGAGTAGTTTTTCAATATTTGATTGGCACTTCCAATCTTTGAAAATCTTTCACGCACCAACCAAAAATGTTTTTGGTATGGGATATATAGCATATATATTCCCTTCCCTTTTCTCTTCCTAACCTTGAGGAAAGGAATTTTGACGTTTAGAAGTGTAACAATGCAGAGGTACATTTAGGAGAGTATAATATTTTTATTTATTTTTATTTCTCCTTCCTTGCCTTGGATGAAGTAACCGCTACACATTGTAGGAAAAATCATTATTAATTACGCATGTATCATCAATCAAACATGATTGCATATAATTCCCACAAACGCATTACTTCATTGCTAATGATTTCGCAATTGGATTTTCTTTTGCGACGAAATGCTGTTTATATTTAGCCGAAAATATGGCATCAAGTTTTTTAGAAATCAATGAATTTGGAAAACATTATCTTTGTTAGTTGCATTTCTCTTAAAAACGAAATATACTTTTTTAAGGTTTTCCAGTTTAACATAAATGCTCGATTAAACGCCTACACTAATATAAGCGCCCTTCTCGAATAAACGCCCAACCTTTTCTGTAATTTTTGTTATAAGCACCGCTTCCAAATATGTTATTAAAATATAATATTACAGCTTCAACAGGCGCCTATTTGAGAAAATCAAAAGAACGTAAATTTTACTCCAAAACATCTTTGTTCTTTAAATGATCTATAATATAAATGGCCATATGTTTATATCTATTTTTCGTTGCAGTTTGTTATCATCTCATTGACGGAGAGAAAATTTAACCATAAACATTTGTGCTTAGGCACACGTTGCTTATAAATAACACATATCTATCTTCTGTTTTTAATTTTTTATATTTTACAACTATTATAGTTTCCTAAAAAGAAAGCTTTACACATTACAAAAATGAATTTCTTTCATAAGCGCTTATCGATTTATCTCTCATCTCAAATAAGCGCTTAACCTAAAAGTCAAAATTTGAAATAATCACCCAAGGCGCTTAATCGAGCATTAAGGGTATTAAGTAAACTGGTATTGATTCCATCAGAAACAGTGTTAACCTAGGTATTATTAATTTTAACCATTTACTTATCGACATGTTCTTAAGTACTGTTATTTTTACAAGCTTGGCAGAAGGAGTAGTACTTTAAAATTACAAGGCATACAGTAATAATAGCCTAACGAATATATTTATATTGTCACTGCGGCTTCTTCAACTACCAACATTGCCCGCAAGACATGCACTACTATGCAGTGGTCAAATGACATGTCATTAAGTAATTGGAACATTTTAGTGCTTCACTTTAATAAATTTGATATGTCGTTTTGCTCATCTCTTAAATCCACATGGTAAAAACGTAGGGTAGGAGGTAGAAGCTGAGCATACACCACAATATTCACATGTTTTTGATTTTTTACCTGTGAATATCCATATTTGAAATTAGTTTTAAATGTTTTTTTAGAAATATTAAATGATGTGATACTTTAAATTGATTAATTTGATTTTAAGCATATAAAACTCACCAGGAAACTGTTGTTATTTGTTTTTTTTAGTATCACAACTTTCTCTCACTTTCTGTTTGAGTAACGAAAAATATACCCTCTCCCGTCACCAATACCCCATACCTGAAAATAAAAATCTGAAGGGTAAAGCGAATAGATAACAAAAATCAAAATGTTAAACACTTTTGTAGCAAAAAGTTTATCACTCTACGAATTAAGAAAATAAAACACGAATTTTGAGCTGAAATCCTTTAACAAAATACTGAAAGAACGGCGTTTTCTTGGCCACTTTGCTAAAAGTTATAACAAGCATCAGCTTGCAAAATCTGGGCAGCTAGTACGCTGCAGAAATGCGACATTTTGAGATTCGTAGGTTAGGTAAGAAGTGTTTAAATTGCGTCTACTAAGGGTACCAGGAATTTTCAAAAAAATCGGACATGTTGACTTTAGCAATAATAAGCATATAATAAGGGTTTAGATATAATAAATCCCTGTCGTAGGTTCAAATTGCGTGATTGCCACCTAGTCTCAATATAATTGGTGAGGAGGTATTGCAGGTTGAAAGATTGAATCTGAATTAAACATCTATAATGATTTATTCCCACTTTGTTGATACAGAGTTTCTCTACTGAGCACGACTAAATAATCTACGTCAGATTAAACCTTGTAATATATGTATCTAATATTCAACATTTAGAACATGATTTTCTTTTTATTTCATTCAGTTTGTCAAGTTTAATTTGTCAATGTGCAGAGCGGACTTAGTACTTACCATTTTTTTTCGTTTTTTGGTTAAATTCAAGTCCTCGAACTGTACTACTTGTTGTTGATGACTTTTATACATGAATTTCGGGACCCAACATGCGCTACTGGGAAACTTAACAAACTGTCCAACTAGCCATTTTGCAACATGCTAGGTGCAGGGCATTAGACATTTTACGTCCAAGAATGTAGCTGTTGGAAAATAAATGCATATATTAAAGACAGTTACAGTTTATATCACATTCCAATCACGTTTTATAAAAACAAAATGCAAAAGCATGATGATAATTTTAATACAGCACAACCTTTGATCTAAGATTTAATCTAAGATTAAAAATATGTCGTTATTGAATCGGTACATTTCTGCTAATTCCACTTAAAGAGTGAGGATCTACATTCATTTAATGCTATTATATTCTGTTTTTCTAAGCTCACAGAAACCCATCAATCAATTTTTTTGTTACAATTTGCAATGTTATTCACTGTGTATCCAAAAGATTGTCGCATTAAAATAAAAACAAAATGTTAGAAAATTTACAAAGTTTAAGCAAAACCTTAGTTTTTACTTATATTCTGTTCAAAATAGTAGCCAATTTTTTACTTTGTATTAAAGAACTAATTTTTGGATCGGAAAAATAGGACAGGCGTGGATTTTTCACGTGCTAAAGCCTAGTGTTATATAACCAAAATTGCAGTTGCAAAATGGTAGCCTCACGACGGATAACCAAACTTCCAAAATATTGAGCAATACAGTATTTCTTTACAATTCAACCTCAAATTGCAAGATCGCACATGTGACGCCTTTAAACATGTGTTGGATTCTAACGCTGACAAAGTAATTAGTAGACCAAATCACTCTGCGTAACTTCCTGTGTAGCAGTATATAAGCTGGTTAGCGACAACCAAAAATCATTCCTACTTGAAAGAGCTTTAAACGTACTGCTTCAAGAGAAGAATACAAAGGTATGCCACCAGCTAACAACATTGAAAAAAGCTATGCTACGGTTTTAAACTAACAAAACTAAAAAACAAATCAGAATTGAGCACAACATTGAACTCATCGTTGTATGTTTGTAAATTATTGATTGATTTATTGTTTAGAATCAACATGAAGCTTCTGATCGCACTTGCTTGCTTATTTGTCGGCATATTAGCCGGTAAGTTTCGCAAAATTCGTTACTACAAAACTTTATTTTTTTCTTTATTTATTGTCCTGTATAATTATAATAAAATTATTGAATGCTAAAGGACTGAAAAAAAAATTAACTAGCTTCTGATTTTTTTTTATTTTATCTTTAGAAGAAGAAAGCGACCCCAGTGTATATGGATATTCAAACTATGGTGGTTACGGATATGGACAAGGTTCCTCCTATGGAAGTTATGGAAATGGATATGGATATAACAGTCACAATGGACTAGGATATGGGGGAAATAAGGTTTATGGAGACCCCAGCTATACATACGGACATGCGGGCAGCAACTACGGATATAACGGAAACAGTGCTGGGTACGGTGGATATGGTTACGGTTCATATGGAGTAGTGTCTGGAAACTACGCTGGAAACGGCTACAGTGGGTACGGACACAAAGCATATGGTGACCCAACCTACACATACGGACTTGGAAGCAGTTATGGCAGTTATGGAAACTCTGGGTATGGTAATCAAGGATTATACGGTGCTGGATACGGAAACTACGCCGGACATGGATATTCCGGATACGGACACAAAGCATATGGTGACCCAACCTACTCATATGGACTTGGAAGCAGTTATGGCAGCTACGGAAACTCTGGATATGGGAATCAAGGATTATATGGTGCAGGACACGGAAACTATGGAGGACATGGTTATGCCGGTTACGGGCATAAAGCTTATGGCGATCCATCTTATACCTATGGATACGGCAGTTCCGGTTATGCAGGTTATGGAAGTACTGGACACGGTAGCTATAGTGGTTATGGATCAAACTATGGTGGATATGGACATAATGCTTATGGAGATGAGGAATAAATAAAAATATTTGAAGAAACATATAAATATATATTTTGGTGATTGAAATGAATCGATAATAAACATTAAAGTTTTTGTTTTTCGTTACATGGCCAAAAGGGGAGTGGTATTATATAATACCTATGAATGTTCTGCCTTTTTTACGTTATTGTTTGCTCTGTTAACAATTGAAACGCGCTGCTTAAAAACAGGCCTAAAAAATCTTGGAATGGGGTTTACAAACGGGAAGTACGGCTTACAAACCGGTTCACTTAACAGACGTGCTTAAAAAAGCGTTGTGTCGTTCACAAACAGGCCGGCGAAGCGTTACAAAACGAAATAACGTTTACTACACGGATTGATCAGTTCCACAGTTCCTTAGCAACCTAGCTTTCTTGTTACAACTTAATACGACGGAAAAAGGAACGGACATTTAATTAAAAATCATTGCAAAATATTTTACCTACTTAAAAAAAGAAACAATAAAAAAACTTGATAATGCAGCACCTCTCAACGTTTTCCTGCAACACGTTGGGAGGTGCGTTGTAACATACTGAAGGTGATTGTAACATTTTCTTTCTGTTTGATGCAGATCCAACATTATACCTTTATAACTTTGGCTGCTTGCTAAGGCTGTCATCCCAGTATAGCCTCCGGTTCTAAAGAGGCACTGACATCCGCAGTGATTTCTGCTGAATATCTATCTGACTGCCAGCTTTGGCCACTTTTTTCAAAATTATATTATAAAAAAATAGCAAGCTGTTGAGCAAGCGGAGCAGTGTATAACGTGAGTTAGCTGATTCAGCCCCCCTCTTAAATTTTTAAATTTGGTGACTTTAATTTAGCTTTTTTTTCCAAAAATTTTGGCCCAAAAAAAATAAATGTACTTAAACTTTATTTGTATTTCATGATATCGTCCTTTACCAGAAAATAAGAAGTTATAGCAAGAGACCGATCAATTAAAGTTTCACTTTCAAATTAAAACTGATCCTAAATCCTATACTCTAGGGATTTAATAAAAATGTTTTCTTAATATGCTCTCGAAATGTAGATGAGAAAAACATGGTATCATTATTTTCAGTTAGTTTATGATTCAAAATAGGCATGCATTAAAATAGTTTTTATGTTTGCGTGTTCTAGTTCCTTTTCTTTTTTTAACTTTCAGATTAAATTTCAATATTTCTGCGAATTCCTCGCGTTGTTATGTTTGCACCATACCTCTAGCAAATAAGAGCTCGGTCAGTTATCGAAGCATAACCTTGCTTACAGAATATAGCGCGATGTTTAATACGCTGAAATCTTTTATTTTAGCAAATTCAACATTGTTACTTCGGTTATAAAGTTGTACCTAATAATGGATCATGAGCTAGTAATGGTTAAGCCAATTGCTTTCTTAGTCTAGCATTGGTGAAATTTGCGTACACAGTATCTTACTTAACATAAAGATTATTGAGCGATTCGTATACAAGAGTCGCACAACTGACTTGAAAAAAACGACCATTTTATCAAACTTTCTCAGGTTCAGCATTCCATTTTATTATATTTTATTTGAGGCTCGAGCTATAAGATTATGTTATTAATAAGTCTGAAGCTAAATATTCTTATCCACGTCATGCTATAGAAAAGCGTTGGCGATGTTTGCATGACCTTTCACTGCTTCCTGCATTATAAATCAGCTCCACAAATTTTTAGCGATTCTTGCTTCTACAAAGTTCAAACCTGAAGTTTTTCTGCACTCTAGATTATTTTTGGAAACTACATGCATCACGTTGACCATTACATTCTGTCACTGTCGAATACTTACAACAAATGTAAAATATCCGCAGTTGCATAGTCCTATTTAGCAAAATAAATCTTTTGGTAACTGTAGTAGGTATAAGACGAGAGAAACGTAAACGATTTTTATGTAGGCTGCTGTGTAATAAAACCGAGGAGCTATAGCAGCTACCAGAAAATTAAATCATGAATGCACTGGAGAGAATCGCATTAGTGCAACCCGCAGCAAAATTATGAAAAAAACACAGCACCTGTTTTTCTGCCGTGGCACAGTTGAAAAAGGTTAAAACAAATTAGAAACAAGTTTTATGTAAGAATTCATGAGAAATATTGGAGGTTGACTGATGGAAGTATGCATGAGTCTAAATCATGTCAAGTATGAGAAATAATGATTAAAAACAACATGTTTTTAAAATAAGATTTTTGATCTGAAAAACGATCTCTACAATTCCTGAGGTGCTGGCTGAAGTCATATTTTTATTGAGCCATGGGTTTTCTGCATGTATGGAGAACGACTGCCTCACATTAGCCTGAACCATAAAAAGATGATTCTTGTTGTTAATCACCTAATGTGATTAAAACGTTTGATAGCAGCATAATATTTTATGAAAAGAGGTATATTTTTTCTCATCATGGGCACACAAAAATAGTCTTTATTCAAAAAGTTATTGCGCAAAAGGAGTAATTACAATATGCTAACATTGGTTTAGTGAATGTTAAGTATGTTATCATATGGCTACTGTTAGGGCTTGCAGTCCCGTAATAATAAACAGTAATCATTCCAATCGCTGTTAACTGCACAGTTAACAGCGATTGGAATGATTACTGTTTATTATTACGGGACTGCAAGCTGGGAATTACCATATATCATTATCACACAGTACAAAAACGATCTAAAATCTGCTCAAAGTAACAGTTTTTGTCCAGGACAATTTCGAAACCTGGCGTTTTTAAATGGTTTTGTTTTAGTTGCAAAACAAACTTTTTGTATAGCAATAAAAACGTATTTTAACCTTTAAATTTGTTTTAATGTAAAAAAAACGAAGCTTTTTGTGTATACTTCATCATGTTAAAATTAAAAGAAATCTTTATATACACAAATGTTTAAAGTGTAAAAACCACTCAGGTGAAGAACAAAAACGGTCCCTCCCCCGTATTGTTTCTTCTGCCCTTTTGAGAAGTACGCGAGTGAGACGAACGCTTGATAATAAGGGCATTTGTGATTTTGAGGCAACATCGGGCACTATTCAGTGACACGCACATCCTTGAATGTCACACATTCAAACATTCGTGATAATCGTAGCCCCTTCTGAAGAAACAGATTTAAGTATAGTGAATAACGGAAGTTAAAAGTTTTTACTGAGGCATATAAACAGAAACGACTAAAGTTTGTTTTGAAGAATGTCAGCGTGTTTTGGACTGCTTAAGAAATATTGTTTTACTTAGACGGTGTAGGTTTTGACCATAGAAATAATCCCAACGCGTAAGCTAGAGCGTTTCATTAATGGGATGTAGCCGGGCTATGGATTGTCAATGACAACGAAAAGGACAGGGGAAGTAATGTAAGTGTTACCATTTAATAAACGTAAGTGTCAAATGAGTCCCAAGCAATCCAATTTTCCGATTAATTGTTATACCGAAATGGTCAATTGATAACTTCAAGATCTTTGAAAATCTCTATGTATTACTCAAGGAAACATCAAAACATCTGCAATAAGTTCAAATCATTTCAAAAGCAAAATAATAGATTTCAAACTGCGATTTGAGTAAATTAAATCCACAGGGACAGCGATAGTGACACGATGTCACTGGATACACTAAAACTCTTTTACAACTCTTTACGAATCACTTTACGCAAGCTTAGCAGAAGATATGGCCAAATATTTAATAAATCCAACCGAAAATAACATGATTACATAGTTTTCATTATAATTTATGACAGAGATGGATCAAAATTACCAGTACTACCACTTGCGATAGAGGTCACGTATTACATACACAGTTAATTTAGGTGAAGCTGTTAACCTTTACAAACTTAAAACGTTTTAACTTCTTCTGCTCATAGCTAAGATGAGACACAACTAGTCGAAGTTCTTGAGTCTTTTCCGTCTCAAAAATTAGAGAAAAAAATCAGGTTGTTCTTGGTTAAGCGCAACACATTAGAAAATACTTTAACTTTTTTATATGCATGATGCTCAAGGTTCGTAGAAAGCATGCAAAGGCTCACATGCCACTCAAAACCTTAACATTTAAACTATTAGTTTATCCCAGATACAGTAACCGCAGCATTGGGCCCAAGGATATGATTCCCCCAGACTGGGGTTTTTCGCATCCAACATATTTACGATTTCAGAAACGTTTCAGTTGTAATTAAATGGTTGTATTGTAGTTCAAAAGAGATATAGATGCAATATATTGCGTTACAGCTAACGATAGCATACGGTTCTCGTAAGTCTTTCCTGTCTCAGAAAATTGGAAAAATAAGTAAGGTTATTTTCCGTTGAGCGCAGTAAATTGGAAAAGAAATGTAAAAATATGCCATTTTACTTTCTACACAGCTGACGAGATATACATTACAATATTTTTTTTTAGTTTTAAAAGCTGATATTTGTTAAAATGGAGCACACAAACGCTGTAAAATCAAATAATCTAAAGAAGCTCCCTCTATCGATAACAGATAATCTCAAAATTCATCGAAGAAAAAAACACTTAAGGAAGCAAATCATATTATTAGGAAGACTCAAGCAGAGTAGACATCTCATGAACAAAAACAAAAAATCCAAGCTAAAAAACATATCATACTGCATCATAATAACGTTTAACCCTCCATTAAAAAAAGATGAAAAAACAACAATATTTTTGCAGACTGTTGACAAGCACATCCCGAAAACTATAGAAAATATTAAACTGTAAAAAAAATGAGTTGCAGTTGCATCAGTAACGCTACAAAAATAATAAAAGATTCGTAATTCGAAAGTCATAGCTTATACTTTGCATAAGAAAACCTTACGAAGTTCTGAATCAACATTCCCAGTTCAATCTTTTGCTTATATACTTTAGGTTACTTGACAAAAGTTAAATCAAAAGAAAGAAGGCTATTTATATGTAATATTAATAATTTTGGCCGTCTTTTTACAAGAGTGTGCCAAAGAATTGCTGAAAAGCTGCCGCTAAATCACTAGATTTTTTCCAACAAATCTTTAAGAAAAACAGCCTAGCATAAGACAAAATATGATCAACAATTTGGAACAATAAGAGAATAATGCAACTGCTGCTGCAGGTTTTATGTAAATATGTTACTATAAAAAGCAAATTTGTCAATAAAGAACAGCATGAACTGTCAGCGAAAACATTTTGGGTATATTGTGTTTTCATTTATTCAAGCTCCATTTTATTAATATTTATAAAAATATACAATTTTATTTATTCTTCATCTCCATATGCTTTATGTCCGTAGCCATATCCACCATAACCGCCACGAGCACCGCCATAACCTCCACGAGCACCACCATAACCATACCCGCTTCCATATCCTCGTCCTCCATAGCCACCAATTCCGTATCCACTTCCATATCCATTTCTGTATCCGTATGTTGGGTCACCATATGCTTTGTGTCCGTATCCATATCCACCATATCCTCCTGTTACACCTCCATATCCGTAACCGCTTCCATAACCTCGTCCTCCGTAACCTCCAAGTCCGTATCCACTTCCACTTCCATATCCACTTCCGTAACCGTATGATGGGTCACCGTATGCTTTGTGTCCGTATCCATATCCACCATATCCGCCTGTTACACCTCCATATCCGTAACCGCTTCCATAACCTCGTCCTCCGTAACCACCAAGTCCGTATCCACTTCCATATCCACTTCCATATCCACTTCCGTAGCTGTATGATGGGTCACCATATGCTTTGTGTCCGTAACCATATCCACCATATCCGCCTGTTACACCTCCATATCCGTAACCGCTTCCATAACCTCGTCCTCCGTAACCACCAAGTCCGTATCCACTTCCATATCCACTTCCATGTCCACTTCCGTAACTGTATGATGGGTCACCATATGCTTTGTGTCCATATCCATATCCACCATATCCGCCTGTTACACCTCCATATCCGTAACCGCTTCCATAGCCACGTCCTCCATAACCACCATATCCGTATCCGCTTCCATATCCGCTTCCATATCCGCTACCGCGGTTACCGTGATGATAGGCAAGTGTGCCGACAAGAAAGCAAGCAAGAAGGATCAAAAGCTTCATCTTGATTCTAAACAAGGAAAGTCAATTAAATTTATGTGAAGATTGGAGTACAATTAAACGTTGATATGAAGAAAAATATAAAAAACTTGCTAACCTGTGTTTTCTACCTTGAAAGCAATAAGAGTAAAGCTTTTTTAAGTGAAACTGATTTTTAACATTTTTATTCGTCTTTTATACTTTTTTGGAGTGGATGCCATGCTGGTAAATGAATGATTAGAAATATAATTTTGGTCTAGCGATGGCATATTAACACATGTGGAAGATGTTAATGTGCGTTTTGTGGGACTCGTGCGATAGAGTGTAATTAAACTAACAAAAAAGAAGTAAAATCAGTTTAAAAAACAGAATTGGTTTGTAGAAATATAAGCTGTTGCCCACAAAGTCAAATATCAGATTATTAGCAACGTAAATGAGTTGTTTTGGAGAATACAAACATCCGTTTCTAACACAACCGTTTCAGCAGCAACACTAGATGTTCTTTAACAGTGCGTTGAATGGAATTGTATGCTGATAATTCAATGTACATGACAATTACTTCAGCGTTCAAGATAGCGTTCAGTAAACTTCTACCAGAAAATAGGAAGTTATAGCGAAAAATTGATCAATTGAAGTCTTTTTTTTAACATTAAGAGTTCAGATTACCTAACCCAACTCCTCTGGGAATTATCAAAAATGTGATACGTGAAGTGAATTGATATTCCATTTTTGCTTTTATGAAACGTTAAACTTTAATATGTTCCCAAATCATAGATGAGAAAGACCTGATGTCATTATTTTAATTTTTTTTACGATGTGTCGGGAAAGATTATTAAATTTAGAAATTAGTTTTTTATCTTTTTTTGTTCCTCTGAAACAAACTTCTTTTTCCTGCAAACTTAGGAAAATATTTAGAGTTCCTTCTCTTTCATTAAATATCAGAGCAGATTTCATTTTCTAATAAGAGAAGTTAAATAATCTAGTTGATTAATGTTTGTGTTTGATCGTATCATTGATTTAAAAATATTTGGGGCTAAATTTCACCTGCATTTCTCACATCCTTATCTTTCCACCGAACTTCCAGCCAGCAAGAGCACAGTCAGTTATTGACGTCTAGCTTTGTGTGTTTGATCATAGGTTCGTTTAGTTTAGCGTACTTAACATATTGAAGTTCCTGTAGGTTGTGTATTGTGTTTTTGTGATTATAAAATTGTAATAATGGATTATGCCGAGATTCAACCAACTGCTTCCTCAGTTTATCGTTTGTGAAATTGGTCATTTTGCGTAATACAGCTATCTTCCCATAAAGGGTCGGTTTCCTTTAACATAAAAATTGTTGAGCAACTGTTGTACAACAAACAAACAGCTATGACTTTGATGGAAACACATGTTGCACAACAAAACCGACAAAAAATATGATACTCAACCAACGTTGCAGATATCTCTACAAGAGTTGCTAAAACTACTGACGGACTGTAATAGAAATCTTTAGAAATTTCTCAGGTTTATGTAGCAGGACCAGGCAACAGCTATTATTAGAGAGATTACCCGGGTTAAGCCACCAGTAGCAATAAAAAGTATTGTTATGTAATTTTAGCATATCTCAGAGGCAAAAACTTTGACAGGACGTGCTGTATTAACAAATATGTTTTAAGTATTATCTACAAAAAAGGTACAAAAACAACGATTAAAGTATAGGACAGGTTCACGCTTGCTGATTACTCAAATATTCACGGTGTCTGTGTTACCTGGTTCTAATAGGGGTAATCAAATTTGTTAACAGGATCAAAAGACAAGGTAATCCATAATTTTAACCTTCATTGTGGCCAGCTTTTAATCGAAACATTAAGACAATTAACAGTACAACTTAGAATATTTGAAGATAACGCTGATAATAAAGTAATGTAATGTGCAAAATCCTGCAAATTTAGACGTCGTAGAATAGAAGAATAGAATTCTTTTGTGTGTAAGAACATAGTAATGCCTCAATGGAATAAATTTTAGCAAGAATTAAATTTCGCGAATTTTTTTGCATTAGCGGAATGCTTTAATTGCCAATGTGGTCATTCGCGAAAGTATGTTCCATTTTTTCGGTTTCACTATTCGCGAAATTCATTTTTTCAAAACTAGTTTGGCAACATCTTTGAGAAAAATAACGTCCATCAATCGGAATGCTTTCGCAATGATGTTGCAAGGACCGGAAATTAACGGAAGTGTTTTGTATAAACATACAACACTCACAATCGAGACCCAAGTTTTGCTATTGTTAAAAAATGGTGTCATTTGAGACATATTTTAAAATTTTAACTTCTAATTTATATTATAATATCCGTATAAGTCCGTCTGTCACGCAAAGTGATGACTGCTATAACAAGAGAAAGTAAAGGCAATAAATAAAAGACTGGCGAACCCGTCAATTATCCACCTGTAATGGACTAGTTGCTATATATTTTTCTATACAGCTGCTTAAAAGAAAGAGTTTTAATTTAACTTGACAATGTGTATACAGGAAAACATATAAATTTTAAGGTCAACATATGACTTTTATTGCTATACAATAAAGTTGTTGTGTAACATTAAACAATACCATCTGAAAACCTTGGGGTTTAAAACCTATTACTGTAAGCAGAAATCGGAGATTGTGTGATAATGATACATAGCTTGTAGTGTCGTAATATTAAACATTGATCATTTTAATCGTAGTTACAGTAACTATGTCTTAATAATCTCTAAACCAATGTTAGTAGATTTTAATTACTCCTTTTGCGCAATAACATTTTCAGTACATTCTATTTTTGTGTGGTCATGATGAGTAAAAAATCAACGTGTTCTCTTCCATAAAATTTTATAGTCAGCTCCTATCATATTTACTCACAATAGCATATTATCAGCGTGAATCATTTTTCAATGATGCAGCTTAAATGTGAAGCAGACAAACATATTCCAACATTGTTCATTAAGTCTTACTCCAAATGTTTTATTTTTCAACTGTACTACGGTAAAAATAAAGGTGCCGTGTTTTTCCATAATTTTGCTGCAGGTTACAGTTATGCGATTTGAAGGTTTGACATGTTGGATACACGTCAAACCTTCAATATTTGAAGTAGTTGCTATAACTCCTCGGTTTAAATACACGGCAGCTGACATATATATCGTTAACGTTTGTGTCGTCTTATGCTAATTACAGTTACCAAAAGATGTATTTTGCTAAATTGGACTATCCACCTGCATATATTTTACATTTTATAACAGTATTCGCCAGTAACATAGTCTAATGGTCAACGTGATGCATGTAGTTCCTGAAAAATAATTTAACGTGGAGGCAAAATTTAAGGAATTTTAGGTCAGGTTTAAAGTTAAAAAAACAACAAGAAACGCAAAAATTTGTAGAGATTGTCTATAATGCAGGAAACAGTTAAAGGTCATGTAAGCATCGCCAACGCTTTTTATGACATGACATGGATAATAATATTTGGCTTCAGATTTACCAATAACATTATTATATAGATTGAGCCTCAACATTGCCGATTAATTGAAAAAATGTTAGAATGGAATACTGAACGTGAGAAAATCTGATGTAAGTGCTAAGGGAAGCTGTATTACGAATAGTTTGACTAGTGCTAATCTGAAAAAGCAGTGACTTGAATCTTTGAGATAATCCATTATTACAACTGCATAATCTCAATGACATAATTGCAATAAAGAAAGCTGTTAAATACACTAAAAAAAATATCTACCTATGACTTAACATACACACGACTAGACTTTGGTCACTGGCTGCGCACTGCTGGCTGAAAGTGCGGTGCAAAGATAATAACAAGAAATAAAGAAGAAATTTAGACCTAAATAATTAACTAAACTAAACTAAAAACAAGACTAAAATAATTCTTTAATTATTAATACGATCAACAATTAGATTATTAAACGTCTCTCATTTTTAATTACAACTTTGTGATTGTGCAGAATCAAGATTTAATAAATCAATACTATAAATCATAACAAATTAAAATAATGACACCATGTATTTCTCATCTACAATTCGGGAACAAATCAAGAGAAAAGGTTTATTGTTAAATAAAAGCAAAAATCTAAATCTAATTCAGCCCATCTATCACATTCTTGCTAATTCCTAGGGGATAGGATTTGAGAATAACTCCACAACTTATCCTGAACCCTTAATATGCGAAAAAGACTTCGTAGATCCCGCTATAAGGCTTTATTATCTGATAATATAATGTTGCTTCTGTAAAAATTGTGGGAGGAACAAACGTGTGTGTTCTTAAAAACAATTCATTTACGTTGCTCATAAAGTAATACTTGACTTTGTGGGGAACATCTTAAATTTTAAAGAACTAGTACTGATGTGTTTAATGATTTCGGCTTGATATTGTTAGTTTAATAAAACTCCATGACACGAGTTCCACAAAACGCACATTACCATTTTCCACATGGGTTAATATGCTATCGCTAGACCAAAATTATATTTCTAATCATTCATTTACCAGCATGGCGTCTACTCAAAAAAGTATAAAAGACGAATGAAAATGTTGAAAATCAGTTCCACTTTAAAAAAGCTTTAAACGTACTGCTTTCAGAGTAGAAAACACACACAGGTTAGCAAGTTTGTAATATATCAGTTTCTGTATACTTTTCTCTATCTTCTCTATAGCAACGTGCATTTGTACTCTTATTTTTAAATAAATTCAATTGAGTTATTTTGTTTAGGATCAAGATGAAGATTTGCATCCTTCTTGCTTGCTTTCTCGTTGGAACATTTGCAGGTAAAGACAAGTTGTTTCATATCAAAGTACAGCTTATTTAATAAATTTAAGTTTAACTTACATGTTTGATTAAGGCACAATAATAGCCCTTTTATTAGTGAGGTTGATTTTGTTTTAGCATTTATTATTGTTATTGGGCAATAGGCGTTAGCCAGTTAAGAAGTCATGGAAATTTACCAAACACAGCAAGGACTATAAAATTATATTGCAATTCGTAGTTTGAGGTTTTCTGCGTGGTTAGAACGTTGGTCGACAAATAAAATACGGCTGTTGTTAAAAAGATTTTTTAAATAACAAAATCTCATATTAAAGCTAAACATTTATACTAAAATTTATTGTGCAGATGAGGAAAGTGATCCAACATACGGATATGGAAGTGGATATGGAAGTGGATACGGACTTGGCAGTTATGGAGGACGAGGATATGGAAGCGGCTACGGATATGGAGGCGTAACCGGCGGACATGGCGGATATGGATATGGACACAAAGCATATGGTGACCCAACATACAGTTACGGAAGCGGATATGGAAGTGGTTATGGAAGTGGATATGGAAGTGGATACGGACTTGGTGGTTCTGGAGGACGAGGATATGGAAGCGGTTACGGATATGGAGGCGTAACAGGGGGGCATGGTGGGTATGGATATGGACACAAAGCATATGGTGACCCATCATACGGTTATGGAAGCGGATATGGAAGTGGATATGGAAGCGGATATGGAAGTGGATACGGACTTGGTGGTTCTGGAGGACGAGGATATGGAAGCGGTTACGGATATGGAGGCGTAACAGGTGGACATGGTGGTTATGGATATGGACACAAAGCATATGGTGACCCATCATACGGTTACGGAAGTGGTTATGGAAGTGGTTATGGAAGTGGATATACACTTGGTGGTCATGGAGGACGAGGATATGGAAGCGGATACGGTTATGGTGGTGCTCGTGGCAGTTATGGTGGATATGGCTACGGACATAAGGCATATGGAGATGAAGAATAAATAAAATTGTATACTTTTATAAATATTAATAGATTGGAGCTTGAATAAATGAAAACAGAATTTACCCAAAGGTTTTCGCTGAAAGTTTATGCTGTTGTTCATTGAAAAAATTGCTATTTATAGTAACATTTTCACCAAACAGTTGCGGCAGCAGTAGCTATCTCTTGTCGTGACAAATTGTGCAACGCTTTCTTTACTTGAAAACTTGTTGGAAAAGATGTAATGAATTTCCGATTGTTTCTTTGAGCAATTTTTTGTAACAAGATAGCCGGAATTATTACTATTACATATAAATAACCAGCTTTCTTTTGAGTTAACTTTTTTGGTAACTTGAGGTATGTAACCAAAAGATTGAACAAGGAATGTTGTTTTATAACTATACATTGTTCAGCTGTAAGCGCGATGTTTTAGCAATGCAAAATATGTCTTAATCAGTTAATGATCCAAGTACGTTATTTCAAAAAACAATAAATTTCGAAATATGACCGTTTGTTACTGGTGCAACTGTAATTCACATTTACAGTGTTAAGGTTTAAGATCTTCTTTATATTGTTTTCTTTTGGGGAGTGCTTGTCAAAAACCTGCAGAAACATTTACGCAGCGTTTGTTTGTGCATCTTTGTTAAGTGGAGTGTTGAGTCGCATTGTGTTACAGTACCTATTGCGTCTTGGTTTTGTGTTTTCGCTTTTACAAACAATATGTGCGTCATTACCGCTCAGTTTGAGTGATTTCTCGTTGCATGTTTTATGCCTCGTTAAAGATTGTTTCGTTGAATGAATTTTGAGTATATATCTGATATAGGGAGAAGAAGCTGCTTCATAATACTGAGTGGACGACTTGATTTTTTATTTATGTACCGGTTAATTTCGTTTGATTTTTTGTAAGTTTTTGGTGTCCATATGCAAATCTCCACCGTCTTAATAGTGCTTACGAATTACCCAATTGTAAGATGTAGAGGAATTACCTGGAGCTTCTGATAGGCCAAATCTACTTCCACAGGTAGTTGCATCAGAGGTAACATAACAAGCTTCAGTCCTGCGCAGAGTAGATGTTCATGAACAAGGTATCCACTTTAAGTACCTTTATCTAGAAATAACAATTTTATTCCCTCCCCTTTTTAAATGTGAGTTCTGGAATTTAATAGCTCCACAATGTCCGCATTGAGGAGCTATTAAATTCCAAAACGAGAAATATTTTAAATGTTGTCATGCGGGAAAGGCTCTTCTTGCCTTGTTGGAATTCACTGCTGAAAGTCCCAGCGAAACACTTTCGTTATTATAAGGCGTACAATAATGCATTTACTTTTGTTTATTTGTCATAAAATCTTCCAATACGATGTCAAGAACCTCCCAGTTGGGGGATATGTGGTTAGTTATTCCACAGGTACGTGGTGTTCCACAGGTACAGGTGCTTTATTACCCGTTCGAAATAAAGTGCCTAATTATAATAAATTGTATATTACAATGGGTTCTAATGCATTAAATATGCACATCGAGAATCGAACACACACTGATTTTAAATAAGAAACACTGCAAATGATTTAAAATGTTCTCGTGAATTAAGAATGAGGGATTTTCCGTGTTCTGCAGTTTATAATAAAATAGCTGTAATGAAATGCAAAGATAGAGCCAGGGCAGCGGTGGAAAACAGAACACCTCCTGTTGTAAGATGGTAATGCGTCAGGGTAATGCTCGTAGAACGTATAATAAAACTTTACATCAGCAATGAAGTTCAATGATATATTAATTAACACCATGTGGTATGCCACAACACTGCTTTAACGTTTAAGTCGGATGTGTTGCAATGCTTTTTAGGAATCTGCCTCTAAAGGATGGTTTTTAAAATGGTACAAGGCCAATCGTTTGTATCTTCCGATGTTACTGATTGTTAGATTCTTACTGGCAATTGCAGTTTCCTTTATAATGTATTATGGATTCACCATAAAGAAGGTTGGTATATATTTGCGTAGACCTTTCTTTAAGCCTGGCCAATTGCATGCTGCTTTTCACGTGTACGGTTATTTGATTCAGTAAAAGTAAAGATTGTTAATACTTACCTGGACCGATTGCTACGTAGAGAAAGAGCGAACAACGACGAAGCATGCTGGAACGAGTATAAAGTTCAGCGTAATCGGTGTACCAGTGCTGTGCGGAAAGTCAAAGCATCTTACAATCAAAGAATGCTCAATGATAACCGCCTGAACTCGCGCAAGTTCTTGAATACTATCAAGTCAATTTTTCCAACCAAGCCCAAAGTATCTTCTCCAAGAACTGATGATGCAAAACACCGCGTAAATTGCTTTGCTGAGTATTTTTCGACCGTTTTTTCTGTTTTGAAAAAAACAGCTTATCCTCTGATTGACTTTGTATGGCGGTATCCGAAAAAAAAACCCCGACACCATCGGTCACAGTATTCTACTCGAAAAATTAATGTTGTATGGAATCAGTGGACCTGAGCTGTCATGGTTTACTGACTACTTGTTCAACAGATCCCAACATGTTGAGCTAAATGGTTTACTTTCGAATACCTGCTGTGTTACTGGCGTACAATCTTAGGTCCCCTCCTATTCATCACGTTCTTCAATGATACAAAAGAAAGTATCAGCAAGTGTGATATCTTTCAGTACGCGGATGACACTGTTCTCTTGTTTGCTGGTAAAGACATTCAAACCACCCTGAACGTGGATATGACAAGTGTGAGTAGATACTGTGAACAAAATGAACTGTTGCTGAACCTTAAAAAGGGAAGACGGAAGTTATGCTGTTTGGAACTTCCCAACGACTGAAAAGAAACGGAAGGGAACTCAATACCGTTTACAACAACACCCGCATCAACTTCGTTACTGAGTATGTCTATCTTGGTAACCTGCTTGATAACCACCTGTCTTTAACAGCCAACTTCGATCGAGCCGTCAAGAAAGCATGTGGTCGATTGAGAATCCTGTCCAACGTACAAAAGAGCCTTACCATCGAGGCTGCCACTCTCATCTACAAGATGATGATGTTGCCGATCATAACCTACAGCTCACTATCAAGACCTGCTTCACCGAAACCCAACGACGGAAGTTCTCTTCGATTGAACGCCGTGCTGAAAGGAGAGTTGGAACACCAGTTCAGCCTATCGTAAGAGTTTTGAACAACAAGTCCGTTCTCTGGTTATAAAATGTCTAAACAAAGAGTTATGTCACGAAACCTTTGACAAATACTTTGAGGTTCAATGACACAAAAAAAGGGACGAGAAATAACGATCTCTGTCTAAAATTGCCAGCATTGAAGCTTGAATTCACAAGATCTGGTGCTAAATTATTTAATAATTTAGCTTTAACAGAACGAAAATCGCTTCTACAATAATTATTCTGATCTTATTTTAATACTATTCTCTTTCGATTTCTATGTATGCTGAACAGACTTTTATCTTATGTTTGTCATAACTTAATTTTTCCCGAGTTTATCTGGAGTTAATTTCCACAATTCACTGTCTTTTTCCATATCTTATTCGTAATGATTTTTTCAGTATTCTTACCTATTTTACCCTTTAATTTACAATTTCAGTCTTTTCTACCTTTATGCTGTTTCTGTTTTAATTTTTAGCATATAACAGGACAAACACTGATAACAGTTTCTTTATATAAAATATTTTGTAAATATGTATTTAGAAACTGAAGTTTTTTATCCTGTATAGATATTTGCGAATAAATAAATAAATAAATAAAGATTATGTAGGGAATAGGTGCTACACAAAATACGTTTTTTATCCACAAGTGTTATATCTATAGTAATTACCGAAACTATCAGACAACAAGTTTTTTGTTTACATCTAGAAAAGTATGTATATATGTTTTTAATTCCGTATACATTACAGCAAGTAATTGTTTACCTTGACAGTGTTTTATGCCGATTTTCAATGAAAACTAAAACAATAAAGGGAAACTTTATCATTCTGATATTCTATCTGGTAAGAAATTCATTACAAAGTGTACTGGTCGAAACAGGTTTAAATTATGAGTAACAAGAAGGACTTGCTTTTACTAATTCAAGAAAGGTGCTTTTTCACGTAATGGGTAAAGGCAATAAACAAAATACTGCTCGAGCAATTATTGCTAAAAAATTAGATATTCTTTTTAAAACAATATAATGTGGCGTAAATAATAGGTTCCATTAGCCAAATGTTTGGTTGGTGCATTTTGGTCATCGTCCCAAGGATGAGGGGAGAAAAATGCAATTAGGAGACGTTAAAATTAGAGAGGAAGTTTTCAACAAGATACAGAAAAAAGCACGAAAACTTGAAATAGTGTAAGAGCACTGTGTCACAAAAGGTCATTTATTCCGAAAGCATTTGGAAGTGATAGGTGTCAAGTAATAATATTCAAGGACCATGTTTTACATTGCCCTAGTAAAAGGTGTAAAGAAAGATTCTCCCTTTTTTCTTACAAATTTGTCATAAACATAATTTGAAATATGCCTTAATAAAATCTGGCACTTCCCAAACTAAGTTACCAAAGGGTCTGTTGGCGAATTCATGAGTAGTTTAAAGAAAGAATTAGAAAGTAACACAGCAGACAAAGTTTAAAATCGTAGCACTCGAATAGCAACTGTTACTAACCAAGATATAAATCCTTTAAAAAAGGTTTAAAGAGTTACAACGTTACAACACGGCTTCAATATCCCCCCAAAAATATATGATGTTATCTCATCTCGCTCTGGTCAAAGTAACTCAATTTTACAAACAATTCAACAACAGCTTCTACAAAATTGGAGTTTGAAAAACTATTTTTTGAAAGAGCTTCGATAAATAACTGTACATTTGCCACAAACTTTGGTCCAGATCTAATTTCTTCGCCTCGCAAGCGACGAAGTGTAATTTTAGAAGATAATAGTCAATAAGAAACAACTAATTTTATTTTTCTTTGTTTTAAACATGACTAAATTTACTCAAAAACTTTATATTGTACAATAAAAACATTCAATGTTTACGTGATATTCGATTTCGAAAATATATTTTTTAGTTCAAATGCGCGTTTCATAAAAGACATGTTTTCAATAAAAAGATGGTTTCTACATCGTGATATTTTCTGTTGTAATATATTAGTATTATATGTAGTTATTATATTGAATATATTCCATATAATAACTATGTATTTCGGGCCATACCTTCCAATATTGACCTCTGTCATGTATTCTTTGACGTTGGTCAATACTGTCCCGTATTTTCCTTCTTTTTTACTATGCTGCTTGTTTATGCTGCGAATTTTTATATTTTTTATTACACCCGCATGGCACATTTATAAATCCCATGCCTTTTAAAACCTTAGATATTGGCCATTAGTCGAAACTACCCCTAATAGTCTAAGACATCTATTTAATTTAAAGAAGTTAATAACTAAATGTAATAAGATTATTTTTAGAACTTGAAACTCAAAAGAGAGATTTATTTCATCAAGAGGAATCATTCTGCAAATTTTGGACACCTGATTACCTTAAGGGCGTAAATCTTTGCGGTCACAAAATGTTGCGGAACTTATTTTTGAAAAATCGCAATATTTGATTTCGCGGAACTAAAAAAAATTTGCGTGTTGCAAAATTTAATCTCGTATTTTCTAAAGTTAACCTAAAAGTCTAGTTGAGTAGAAGTTAAAAAAAATGTAGAGAATCTTTATTCCCTACCTATTTTTTATGTCAATTATCATATTTGAAAAATAATGAAAATACAACAGTATAAAAATAGAATTCGTTACAATATATTATCTTTCTTTTTTTCAGAATCACTCAGTTCTATGGTACTACTGACAGACCTTGTTCTTTCTTTAATTTTCGTTTTTTCGGGTTCTGGGTTCCGATTTTTTTGGCAGAATATGAACTAAATAAAATAGAATATCTTTATGATATTTTGAAGGAAAAAAATCTTCAAAATATTGAAATCGCAAAAATAAGTTCCCTAATTATCTCCTAGGAAGACAGATTCGCAAAAATTAATTCCGCAATTCACAACTCTTTTAAGGCGTCAATCAGAAAAATTTGTTCCGCAAATAATTCTATTATTAAGGCATTCTGATTATTTGATATTTGATAAAGTGCTGCCAATTTGTTCCTTTCACTACGTAGCATAAGTATAAAAAGTTTGATTTGATTCAAAAGAAGGGTAAAGTTGAAGTCCGCCTCCCTGCTGCCAAACTTTCAATTGCTGACACTCCTTAAGATTTTTATGTAGTTATGGAAAAAGGTGGAACTGGGAACAAAGAAAACACTGAAGTAGTAGTTAAAATCAATCCAATAAAGAGACAAGAACCAACTTTTTTGTCTTGGATTTCAAAAAGTTAACCAAAAAATAAAAATGTTCCTTATAGTACAATTTTAACTACGGCATCAAACAAAGAAACCTCGTAACTTTTTACTTGTTTCATTAAAATTAAATTTCCTCATTCGTTATTGCTACTTATTATAACTGCTAATTTCGCAATATAAGTGAATTTGTTCAAAACAGAGGGTATTACTTTTTGTGCCTTTTTGAATTTCATAAATGCTTAATAGATAGACATGTTTACAATCTTTTACGAAAAAGAAATAAAAATGTTTTAGTAGATAATATATCTATTCAAGCTCCAATCTAGTTACAATTATTAAAATACAAAAATTTATTCTTCATCGCCATACGCCTTGCGTCCATAGCCGTATCCACCATATCCTCCTCGACCACCATAGCCATAACCGTTCCTATAGCCGCGTCCACCATAACCACCATATCCGTATCCGCTTCCGTAACCGTAAGTAGGGTCGCCGTATGCTTTATGACCGTAGCCATACCCACCATATCCTCCTCGACCACCATAACCATAACCACTTCCATAGCCGCGTCCTCCATAACCACCATATCCGTATCCGCTTCCGTATCCGTATGTTGGATCACCGTATGCTTTGTGTCCGTAACCAGAATATCCACGTGTTCCGTAGCTTCCATAACCTACTCCGTATTTACCATGCCCATAACCTCCATATCGGCTTCCGTAACCACCATATCTTCCGCCATACCCGCCAAGTCTTCCAGCATAACCGCCATATCTGCCTCCGTGTTTTTTGTATGGATAGACGCTCTTGTATACTTTATAAGATGGATCGCCATATGCTTTACGTCCGTAACCAGAGTATCCACGTCCTCCGTAGCTTCCATAACCTACTCCGTATTTACCATGTCCATAACCTCCATATCGGCCTCCGTAACCACCATATCTTCCGCCATACCCACCAAGTCTTCCTGCATAACCGCCATATCTGGCTCCGTGTTTTTTGTAAGGATAGACGCTCTTGTATGCTTTGTAAGATGGATCGCCATATGCTTTACGTCCGTATCCAGAGTATCCACGTCCTCCGTAGCTTCCGTAACCTACTCCGTATTTACCATGTCCATAACCTCCATATCGGCGTCCGTAACCACCATATCTTCCGCCATACCCACCAAGTCTTCCTGCATAACCGCCATACCTGCCTCCGTGTTTTTTGTATGGATAGACGCTCTTGTATACTTTGTAGGATGGGTCACCATATGCTTTATGTCCGTAGCCAGAGTATCCACGTCCTCCGTAACTTCCGTAACCCACTCCGTATTTACCATGTCCATAACCTCCATATCGGCTTCCGTAACCACCATATCCGCCACGTCTTCCTGCATAACCGCCATACCGACTTCCGTGTTTGCCATAAGGATAAACTTTGTAGGTATATGTACTAGGATCGCTCTCTTCGTCTATGTGTAGAACCAAAAAAGTATAAATTTATCAGCTCTGACAAAATCGAAGTATTCTTTTTACTGAAGTTTGGTGCATTACGAAATACGCAATAGAAATCATTACCCTCATCCTGACTGGGGACATCTTCTTCTGCAAATACTAAAACAAATAAAAAAAACTTCCTAACACAGTGTCGGTATGCCACAGGGACTTAAAATTATTGAAGTTGCCAATGTCTTATAAGCTGTACTTTGTGCGCTGTACTTACCAGCT
Source organism: Hydractinia symbiolongicarpus (assembly GCF_029227915.1). NCBI lineage: Eukaryota > Metazoa > Cnidaria > Hydrozoa > Anthoathecata > Hydractiniidae > Hydractinia > Hydractinia symbiolongicarpus. The sequence continues at coordinate 25,371,713 of NC_079876.1, forward strand.
AGTGTTCCAACAAGGAAGCAAGCAAGAAGTATCCAAAGCTTCATCTTGAATCTACAACAAAAAAATAAAAAATGTATATCGAGAAGCAGGATATCACTGAGTAATTTTACAAGTGAACATCAGACATTTTCAAATTGAGCACATTACCTACCTGGTGTTTCCAACTCTTGAAGAAGCCTGCTTATAGCTCTTTCAAGTGAAAATGATTTTTTACCAGTTTTTTCGCCTTTTATACTTTCTCGAAGACGACACCATGCTGATTTTGGAATGAAAATAAGTGTCGTTTTGGTCGACTAATCACAATAGCATCGTTTATAACGCATGGCCGGTCGTTTGAGGTTGGATGGGAAGTGGTATTAGGAACCAATAATTATGAAGTATCAGTACCTCAAAAATTGGCATCGCAAAGCTTAAAATTCTCTATGAGGAACAATATAACAAAAATATAAAAATATACTAAAAATAGAATGGAAAGGTAACGTATTGTTCTTATAGGTAAAACAAAAGCATGTTTTTTGCGTTACTAAATTTCTTGTTATAAGGCCACTTTACTTTTGTGTGTTTTACATAAATTACTATTTTATAATATTTTAACTAGTCTATATTATATTGCTAGTCTATAATACTAATCCGCGCAACGAAAAAACAAACAGGTTTGTTTTGTGTACGCAAGAACATGAACGCTGAATGTTAACTACTTAATTTTGTATAATAACAATTTCAAATTAAACAAAAGACAAAAAAAACACAAAACACAAAGTACATATTTAATATTTGACAAATGTGAAATGTTACTGTGGCTATTTCTCTAAACAAGGCATTTACTTTTTCTTTGATACACACACACAGATTTTTTGTACTTGCTTATCATCAAATACATAAATTTGTACGAAGAAAGTTCATTCGGTCATTATAATACATTTTAAAAAGAAGGTGCTTCTGATTTGAGTTAAAAATGCATTTGAGGTAAAGAAGTATACTAATAGTATCCAAAAGGTACTACAATGCAAATGAAATGATATTCTGGTGGTCTATAATCCAAGCGGAATCATATTCTGGTTGCCTACAGGATCTAAAAGACCTATCAGCGTCTACTCTATTGCCGGGCTGTTGTCAAGAATTACGTTGTAAGAAAGACAAGGACAAGACTTTTAGAACAAGGCCGTCGATGCTGGGACCTAGAGAATGTCAATGGTCCCTTCTCTTTGGCCCATTAAATTTTTCTTGAAATCACTGTTATGCTCTATATTGCTAAGATGAATAATTTTCATTATGAAAATGGTCTATAAGCCATGTAATCAGCATTATTGTTGTTAAAATTTCCTAAAAGGAACACCTTCCTTATTCGCTCGCTGTATTTTTATGTGATTTTTAGAGTAACAAGAATTGTAATAGGCCGAAAATGAACACTTTAAAATTGCATAAAACAAAGCGGAGTAGATCTTTTTTCGCATTCTAGAAGGTTAATTTTTGTAACTCCCCTTTAGCGCGCTGGAACTAAATGCGATAAGTTCTCTACCTCATCAAAATATGTCTCCTTTACTTTTACTCGACAGCTATGGGAAAGACATACTAAAAACTGGAAAAGGGATTAAATATGTGCACGGTGGTAAATAGAGTATGAATTTGCAATTCGAAAAAATAAGAACAAACAAGTCAGTGAAATATGGTCATTATGTCATGGTTATTATTGTCCCGCTTAAAACTCTACTCAGAGAAGTCGTGCACAGACCCTGCGAATTAATTTTAAAAGCTTGGGGACTAAATAGGTTCGGCATGTAAGGAGACCACACCATGGTTGAAACTGACAAGTGAAAAAATATTTCAGATTTTACCTTTCTAGATTGGCTAAAATTTAGTCCAGATTCTAAAACTTCGCGTTCAGATTTCTAAAATAACCCTCAAAATCTAAGTGTTAAAATGTTTGTGTTTCAAAGATGGGTAATGATTTTCAACTCAAAAATAAAGGATAAATAACAAAAAATTCTGTAAATATCCTTCTATGGATGGTCGCAACCAAAACAGAACATTTCTTCATGCACACAGCGTGTTTTGGCACAGAAAAGTGTTTTCTTGTCTTGGGGAAATATTTAAAATCAATTAGAAAAAATGAATTCTTAGGAAAAAGTTGTGGCAGGTAGCCAGTCTACTCCAGGCTGCGTGTCTTATGCTTTTACTTTATTTTATCACTACAAAGAGTCAACAAAGAGCATATATAACACATAAGTAACACATGAGTAATATGTATTCTTATGAGAAAAATTACAATTTTTTAATATTATGTAATATATTATTCACAGACGTAATCTATTTTTTTAATGTTTATTTATCGACAACACATGGCAATTAAATCCAATTACCTTCTGAGTACTTTGAAATTTGCATACACCAACACAACGTGCTAGGTATGATGTTGCTTTTAGTTCCTGTTGTGGATCCGCCAAATAAACTATAATCTAATATAGTACTTGATACCCCAATATCATGTCTGACTAAACTTACCTCACCTTTTACTTGTAGAAAGACATAAAATCTATTACAAGAAGTTATCTGCAGTGTATATAATGACAGCTAATCCTTTTTAGGCTGGGCTTTTTTTGGACTCTGGAAAGCTGGGGTATGGGCTCACTCGCCCTACCCTCCACGAGTTATAAAGGAGACATCGATTGCCACTAAAACTTGACAAAAATACTTTGTTCGGAAATTGGAAGACAGTTGCCATTAAAATCTTTTGGATAACGTCATCGAGTTCAAAATGACCTTATCATACACTTCAGAACCTAAAAACAGGCCAAGACAGCAAAACGTCAGCTTTAAAACCACAAAACTTGCTTTAAACCTTTTGGATGCATAAAATTAGTTGATAGAATCATAAAAAGGCTAAAGTATGCATTTAGAAGTGTTAAAAAGGATATTTTAAAAAAACAATTTGACGATTTTTTATTTGCGACCACCGATCGCCGAAGAGTCATTTCGACAGCAGACGCTACACCAAAAATCTTTCAACTATCCTGAAGCTAATTGACAATGATGAAAAGTCACCAAATTTCAACCCCTGAAATAGGGGTTAAACAATGATAATGTTAAACAGATTATAAGAAAATTAACAACATTCTACCTCATCCAAATGATTATAAACTGATTTAACACGTATCCTAGGGATAGAAATATAAACAAAATTACATTAAAACACTCAATTGTAACAATTGTAACAATATAACCAATAAGAAACCACTTTCATTTAACATTTAATCTTCTAATTCCATTGTGGGCATACTATTTCAGTTTATTCTCCTTAAAACGCAAAGTGAGAGCATTTTTCAATAGGTTTTAAAACTTGTTTTGTTATAAAGTCCAAATAGATATTTTACTGACCTCACCTTTTGCTTGTAAAAAGACATAAAATCTATTGCAAGAAGTTATCTGTAGTGAATACAATGACAGCTAATCCTATTTAGGCTGGGCTTTTTCTGGGCTCTGGAAAACTTGGGTATGGCTCACTCGCCCTACCCTCCACGAGTGATAAATGAGTTTTAGAACAGGGAATTTTACTTAGTTAAAGTAAAGTTTGTCTTAATCAGTTGAAACAGCAAGTGATTCCAGAGGATGATAATATAATAAACAAGCTTGAAAATCTCGTTATTGTACAATTTTGTACATTTCAGTGACTTTTTGTTCTTCGTTTCAAACGACGCTTCTAGAGGTTTGAATGTGTATTCAAAGGTTGGCTAGCTAATTGTTTCTACCAAACTTGGCGCACGTTGCCATTACAACAAAGAGATTTAAAAAACGATGACGGCAATTGTAGCATTAATAATTAATGTTAATGTACAAGCACACGGTGATATAAGTTGTATTACAGCTGTGGTTGGCTTCTCATCATGCAATACAGAATGGTTGACGGGAAGAGGATTCTAAAACATACCTCGACAAAATTCTGCTGAGTTATTTTTGGTTATTTTCCTTAAAGCTTAATACTTGAAACTTGTTCAGAGTTGTGCATGAAATTGATAATAAAAAGTTAACTCCAATGTAAGTTTTAACGTAAAAATAACAGCCATACTCCTTTTTACATTATCGATATAGTATCTTTTTGCATATACAAAAGCAAATATCCATGGGTCCTTTTAGGTTTGATTACATTTAAAATTTGTTAAAAGCAACAGACAAAAGCAATTGAATCAAAACTTAAACACTTTGGACAACTTGTCCCTGTTTCCTGTATGACTTTTAACAGGCATTTGCAAATTAATTCAAACTTGGCACAGCCATAGTATGTCATGAAAGAAACATAATGGCAACGATAACTTTTTTCTGATCACTTTTTCTGTGACGTCGGAAGTTTAAAACTTGTCTCCACAATCTACTTGACTTCACAAGTTCCTAAACGAATTTTAACATTTCATTTAAAGTTCCGGACAGTCAAATATAAGTTATTTAAGAAATTCTTAGGTTCAAAATCCGTTTTCTTTTTTGATTTTCAGGTAAAATCCGAATATATCATGAAATCGCTCTAGGAAAGTGTCCAAAATGTGCAGTATGATCTCCTCAATGAAATAAATCTGTGTTCTGCGTTTCAGGTTCTAAGGATAATCCTACCGAAAGTTGTTATATTTTCCCGATTATAAGGATTTCATAGAAATTTTAGGGGATAGTTAGTGCAATTAACTAAAGCTCTGAGAGGTATGGGACCTAAAATTTGAGATGAAAGTGTCTAACAGACAAATATGGAAACCTAGTAGAGCGGGCGACCTCCCTCCCCCCTGAACCGAATGGAACAAATTATCCAGGTGCTTTTTTTTAGTGTAATAACTTTTGCAGCATACAGTTGTAGAGATTTGATTTGGATGAGTTTTATTTAACATTGATTTGACGTCGAATTCTGGTCGGGACGTCGCAACCCTAAATTCAACATCTTTTCAACGTTGAATTTGCAATGTCGATGCGACTGACGCAAATCCAACGTCTTTTCAACGTCCAAACCCAACTTCTTTTCAACTTTGGGTTTGAAACGTCGATGACGTATATCCAACGTCATTTCAACGTTGGGTTCGCAACGTCGATGAGTTGGATTCGTTTACAAAAAAACATGTTTATTAAACATCGCGTCCGACATTTTGGTAAGATTGTTTATTTATTTTACTTCATCTCAGCTGGTTTGCAAAGTCATATTTCAAAAGACGTTGATAGACGTATTATTCAACAACTGTCCAACAAAATAACGAAATGTACTCGATATTTTTGTTATACTAGTATCCTATTCTTCATGCACCAAAACTGTCTTATTAACAACAACACACATTTCACTTAATCATTATATGCGTAATTTGTCAGCCATTGGTTTATTATGCCGACGCAATGTTTTGTTTTTTATATGTACAGTGAATTATCTCTATCTCGAACTCGCAAGGGCCCAAGAAATTTGTTTGAGATAGAGAAAGTTCGAGATAACAAAGGGAAATACCTTAGGCGGACCACAAAGGGACCGAGACTTTAGTTTGAGTTAGAGAGAGTTTGAGATAGAAAATAGTCGAGACAGAAAGATTTTGCGGCGTTTTTTTTTTATAAAATGTTATTATTTGTGTTTTAACTTTTCACACTCATTAAATGAAACATACACAAACATTCAACAGCGCGTACTAAACGTTCGATATATTTCTTCAAAAAGTTGTCAGGGGGTTTGCGTCTTCGTATTTCATGCGAAACATTTAGTTCAAATTGTATTTTGGATGTTTAACATCTAAAATACAATCAAAACTATCAAATTATAGTTTATCATACAATAATAACTCTTTATTTACTTCGCTCTCAAAAAATTACACCGCTACTTTGTCGCGTGTAATAACCCTCGTAAGCATTGGCGGGAAACTTTGGTAAGAATTGTGAATTTCGTATCCCTTCACAAAGCGAAAAGGGCGGCAGACGATCCGCGGATGTAAGTATTTCTATGCAGTATGTACTAACTCGTAAACTTTGTTTCGGTCTTACTCGAATCCAAAGAAGATCGTTCAGTGTGCTATAAACTACTTTCATCAATACGCGATAGGATTTTGTATAATTTTATTACGTCAGAGAGACTGTTATTAAGCATTGAAGAGAAAATGCGGAAAATTAAACTTTTTTAAAAAATAATTAACCGTATAAGCTGTTTGTAAACTTTACAAAAAGTTTACCTGGACTTGTTAATATTTAGTGAGCCTGTTTCTATTACGGATTTGATTCCACTAAAATTGTGGATGCTTTTTGAGGAAATATAGTCCTGAGATATATCCATGCTATTTTCATTGTAATTTTTACAAATTTGATTCCACAAGGGCTTCTAATGTGGTTGATAATTTTTCATTGGACTGAAATACTAAAGATTTCTACATAAAACCCGTTATGAATAATTGACGCATCGCATAAATCTTCTGTTTTACAATTACAAAACTTTGCAACGTTTCATCATGGAAGTATAAAAGACGCCTTTTCTAACACCAGTATTTTATTTACCGTGTTTCTATTAGTTGTATATACTGCTGATGATTATGTTAAAAACATCGTATACAGTGCAAACGATTTTATCTTTATTTAGAATAGTCATGTACCGAAACGTCGGGATGCTGGGCAGAGGATACGTGAACAATATTAAATGATTTTACCAAATCTCCAAATTTGTTGCTTCAACGTTGAAAAAAAAAATAACATAGAAACGACGTTGATTAGACGTCACAAGACGTTGTTTCAACGTTGGAAAGAAGTTGAATAACGGTTGCGAGAACATTTTTAAACATAGTGAAGCGACATTGTTTTAACGTTAAGAAAACGTTGTTGGGTGACGTTGAATAGACGGCGGAAAAAAACGTTAAAAAACTTTCATTTTCAACGGAAAATCAACGCCTATTCAACGTGACATGCAACGTCTTTTCAACGTTAAAGTTTCTAGTTTTTTTACTGCTTTTCGCTTTTGTTGTTGACAATGTTAATATTTTAACAAATAAATCTAAACCTATTTATAGTAAATTATTAAATTTACTATAAATAGATTGAGATTTTAAAGATATTTCAATGCTGTCTTCTATTTTCACTTTTCAGTACAGCCCTTTGTTAATTCTATCGATTTTTCATGTACTTTTTTCTGCCTTGCCTTCTCTTTCCTTCTTTTTTATCCCTAATTCCCTTTCTTGTTATGCCCTCGTTTTTTAGGACTTTTTACACTTCTGAATATCCTTGTTACAACTTCTTTTCCTTTTTATTTTATAACGCAATTACTTATTTTTTGTTATTATTTAAAATAAGAACCATGTAATCCATACAAATATTAATACAAACATTTGTTCCTCGTCATTTTTCAAAGGGAAACTATATCAGAGCCATTCTTTATCAGATCTACTTGATGTCTGCCACGGTACCAGAAAATATTCATTTAAAATAATTGCCACAAAGATAAAGAAGAACGAAGGAGGCACATACTAAACATTATCTTTTCAAATGTTTTCTTATTTTTTGCAAATCAAACACACATTTCAAATCATTGTAGTCTTTATATAACTTGTTCATATTTATGATAAGTAAACAAATGTAAAGTACGTAAAAGTAGGAAATAAAGCGTCTCTTTTTTTGATCAGTTTATAATCTTTAAAAGCTTAAATTAATTCTTACTTTTTCTAGCAGGAAATAAGTTCTTGTAACTCTATATTTTTATTTTGTCTGGTATTATAACATATGTTTGTTTAAATAAGTGCTGCGTAATTACAGGAAACAAAAAATTAGGCAGCGCTTCACTTACAATTCTTTCCTGCAATTTAGCATCATAGTATCGAAAACATTATTGCTTAATATGCAATCGTTGTTGTATTCATTTGACATGCTGTTGCCAACGAAATCATCGTATCTCCTCATAGAAGTGTATTAAATCACATGTGTATCATGCAATTTTGTCTAGCCCTGCTACATAAATTTTTTGGTTAATAAATTTGATGTTTAGGATGCCGTAGTAAAGAACGTAAATTATGGAAGTATTCAGTTCTGCATAGTATTTCCAGTCCAGTAAGCATTAAAAGCGTTTATGTATATCGATGAATACGTAACTAGTGGCTGCCACGGTTTTGGATAAGAACCAGAAAATTTTGTATTCGCATATTATTAAGGCTGGTTTCAATTCGACTGTATTGTCAGACATGTAGCCTAAAAAGCTCACGAACTTTTTTGTTGGCACGTGCATATTTTAAAAAATATAACATGCACACGTTAACAAAAAAATCGTGAGCTTTTTGAGCCATAGCGGAAAATGCATATGATTTTAAGCGAGCATTCACAAATCACTTAGTCTCATTTGGTTAATAAAAAACAGAATCATAAATTTCTTCCCTAAAAACAGTGTTACTACTGGTCACAACCCGGATTGCTTACAAAAGTTATTTATTCAGAGTCAAACCTTAACCTTTCATTAGCCCGATTTTTTGTGAAAGCAAAGGAAATTACACAATAACTGCACAAGATGGGAAATTGTTATCACTTGTTATGTTTGCCTTGTGGTATTTAGACCAATAGAACAACAGAATTGGCTCCTCTTTGTCCTACTACTTATCAACGAGAATAATTATGGTACAGAAATCTACTAAAACGTAGCAAAAAAGTAACCAAAAAAAACTGAACGAAAACTTTCTGGTTATTACATCAAAAAATGTATTTTTTTTATTTCTACTATAATAACTCTTTTAGTAATTATACTCCAGTCTAGGAAAATTTGATAATTCTAACATTTTTTTAATTAATTTTAAGCACCAATGTTCTGAAAGTCATTAATAATTTACTAGAGAAACAGAGCAAAGGGCAGTTATTTTCCAACCAACTTTTATTATTATTATTATTGAAATTATTGACCCAGAATGACCTCATCAGTTCCTATTGGTACTGCTATCGACTAAAGGTCCAATTAGTTGAAAAGCAATGTGGGAGCAAAAAATATACATGCAAGATACACACACGACAGGGCAAGATGCAAATATTAATTCGAAAAAAATCAACAAACAGAAAAATTGTTCCTCTTAATAATTGTTTGTGTGGATAGATATAATTTGTTAAAAGAAACCTTACATTATGATCAATTTAGTCAATAGCATTTAAATGTTCAATTTGACAAGCATATATTTCTTGTACTGATGAGAAACAAAAGGTGAAATTTTTAGATAGTTAGCCAAAAGCATTATTTTATCATTTATAGATTTATCATTTATTTAAAATTATTATTGAGCGTATATCTTTATTACGGACAAAACAAAAGGTGTGATATGGACAGGACTTTGTGTTTTTAAAATATCTTCATTATACATTGCTTTATTTCGCAATGTATATTGTCCTTCCATTAACGACACGCTATTATTGAAGAAATGTCTAAGAGAAATTACTAATTAAGCAATTACTGGGCAAGTAATGGCTAATTTTAATTACCAGCGCATATTGCATAACTTTCATCGCTATTATTGTAACACAAAATTAGAAAAAGAATTATCTTTTTTAGATGAATTTATAGCGAAATAAAAGCACATCATGGTCAATACTTATTGATTGTCTATTCAACTGACGAAAACACCACCTACTGCAGGAATGTCTATTAACGTAACAGTCCACATTTTGGTTGAATTGTGACTCATGATGTTGTATTTTTTATATAATGACTCAAGCTTCTTAAATACCTAAGAATAAGCTAAGAAAACTTCTCCCAGTTTGTCCAAGAAAGCATAACCTTCTGAATACGCCACCATATGTAGTTTATAGCTTGCTATTAAAAATAATCCTATTTTAAAACAGGAGCGTTTACATGACGCCCACATGCCTGTCCATCATTAAGTTAACTCCCCTCGTTGGATGTGCTGCATACTATGCAGTTTAACTCTTTGTGATTCCTGGTATTGTTCCAACTATTCTTTATACCCAGTTAGACTTCATGCATAAATCATAGCACAGTAGATTCTATAACACCACTCTATAACACCACTCCAACCTTTTCTTAACTCAAATACCTTTTCTATTCGAACTTTTGTCCCATAGAATATTTTGTCTGTGTAACTGGAGCATTATGGTATCTTCTGCTTCACTTTATTCCAATGCCATTACAATTTCGTGGCCTTTGTTTATAATTACTGCTTATCTTTGCTTTGATATGCATTGGGGGCTTCCATGATTTGAATTTTATTCAATGTACTTCACCCATCGAACAGATTGTTTATGTACTATTTGGATACAATTTGGACATGGCAAAATTTACAAAACTTTCATTACTTTTATTACTTGAACTGTAACTATGTATTCCAATGCTTTTTATTGTTCGGGTCATAGAGCGTTTACTTTCATATCTATGATTCTTGAACACAGGATAGCGTGTATGTGTGTGTGTGAAAGGAGGGGAAAGGGGAGGGGAGGGCTAGTTGGTTGGTAGACGGAAAGGGTGATGAGATGTTTAGATGGATTGAGAAAATGCATCAGTTTCGAACTATAACATTCTAACCAAATATATTTTGATTAAATTAGACGGATTTTTATAAAAAGCAAAACGAAAAAACAAACGAATAAAAAAGCGTACTATTTATGTCATTAAGTCATACTGTCTGTTCGACACAGATTAAATATTTTAAAAGGGAATTATAGAAAAGCTGAAGAAAAGGTGAAACACGTATATATTTTTTAATGTTTTCAAAATTAACGTGCTTTTAACCAACTCGGTGATGTAAATTCCATTAAATATCGGCCAGACTCAGTGTAAAACTAATTAATTGATTTTTAATTACTTCTGGACTCCTGCTAACTTTTTTTCTTTTCTTTTTTTTAACACTGTAATTTAGCTCTATTGTAATCCGCTATTACAAACCAACAAGTTTTATTTGCATAGAAAAAGTGCCAAAAAATGTAAAAGCTATTACCTAAAGTGACTAGCGGAGACACGGGAAACAAGTGCATCCTATTCTTTATCGGGTAATCCCATAGAAACATTTTATCGTTGCTGTAATTTATGCATTTCCAATCCCCCTGGAACATGTATCCATTATTTAAACTATTTCTCGCCTCGAGGGTTAAGTAATCTTGCCTCCTTCTTTTTTGCTTTATGATAATCAAATTCATTTCTGGTTTTGTGGTAGCAAAGCATGCTACTTAATAATAATAATAAATCTCATTATGAACCACAAAGAGCATGCGTGGAAGTAGCTGCCGATACTTATCACCATAGTGATGACTATAATGTTTGTTTTAAATATATTACTCATCTCTATATTGGTAATATCTGCAGTGTATTCACAATGGTAGTCGAATTTGTAATTTGTGCTACGGATGCACGAAAATTGCGATGCCCAGGATATGTGGGACCAAGAGTGAACCAAATGATTGTTACAAAAACAAAGTGCAAACGTGTTGATACCTGCAACCACAAACGACGCATTATGTGTCTGTAACCACATCTAATTTCGTGTCAGTAGACGCATACAATATGTACATATAAAATAAATTTGCCTGCAATGCCCTGCGTGAATTAATGCTGGTGGATATTCCACTTGTTTTGATGTTTTCAGACAATTATTATTTTGTTTGTACCAATTGGTAGAGGTCAGTTTTGTAGAAAGCAGTTTATAAAATGCAAATGTAACCTAAAATAAACAAAATTGCACATTGTCAGACATACTTCGTTGGTAGTGGTGAATGCATTTTATGGGGGATATTATGTTTGCAATAAGCTGCTCGTGATTTTTTTCAGCAAGGACATCTAATTTTTTTTTACTTATTGGTGAAGTGGAATGTTGATTCCAAATCATTCTAACCAGTTCACCCTAAACATTTTTTAACTGATAGGGGGAAAAATGTTTGTTGTCATCGGCATTAGATACTAACATTGCAATTAGTTTCTATACTGTCCACAACAGCATTGTTTCACTGTCTTTCAAATTTCAATGAAACAAATCGTAAGATTGGTAGAATGATGGATTCGGTAATTAAAACTGCAACAAAAAGCAATGTTTATAGCAGTCCCGGCATACAATCCGGTTTTCACTTGAAACTGTGAAACAACGTATTTTACTAAAGCCTAAGAGCATTAGTCGTGAGCAACCCATGTCCCTCAACTGAGTGTATCTATAAGTATGGGTGTAACGCCTTGGAACATGCAGTGTTTGACTGTTTTTACCTTCCTGTTTCCTTGACTGCCTTTGCCGTGCCCTTTCCTTGCCGTGCTTAATGCCTTTGCCTTAGCAACCTCTCCGCAACACTTTCTATATTGATTACAAAGTTTATACGAAGCTGTTCAGCAGACAGATCTTTAAAATTTCATCCATGCTACTCAGTTGACCGAACGTACCTTCTAGTGCTGCAAACGAATCGTCGGATGATAATGTGTCGTTGTGAATTTGGATAACGCATGCTTTTTTGAAGCAGTTTTGACGGTTCTTTCTGTAACCTTATGCCAAGCTGACACCAACATTTCATTGTATCTAACAGAGAATTTTTTTGGAAGTGCCTTTTTGTTGTTCATTTCATACATCATTTTTTTTCATGCGCTGAAGAGTGAATGTTGTGTTAGGAGGAAGGAAAAAAGGAGTGATTTTACTTCCCCAATTCTTAGATGAGGAGTACAATTGTCGATGATAAGAGCGATGTTTTGGTTCTTCTTCTCCATCTTGTTATCAAGCTCTTTTACCCATTCTCCAAAAAGCGTGGAAACCATCCAGATTTGCTTTTGATCTCGATAACGACAAAGTAATTGTTTTAGATTTTTTAAAACATCTTGGTTTTTGTCATTTCCTGATAACGAACATTGGAAGTTTTTACCGTTCATGTTAACCAGACCAGTTACTCTGATTTTATTGTGTTTACCTCCACAGCATTTCTCATCTTTTAAATGGAGAGTTCTGTTCAATAATTCTTTGTAAAATAAACCTAACTCATCCGTGTTGTAAATATCGTCTTCCTTAAAATTGCTCAGAATGGTCATAAGTGTGGTTTCTTTCCAAGATGGTAAGTCATTTTATCTGAACATCCTTTCCTTCACCTAAATAATAGAAATAAATGTGTATGCCTAGAATACCAAAATACCAAAATAAAACTACCATTTTACCATTTTTGAAACATTTTTCTAACTTGACCCTGCATTATGCTAATAAGTTTTACGCTTATAAAAATGTAGATACTTAGATAACTGGATTCGAATGTCATTCAAATGCTTTAAAGTGTATAAATTTTGATTTTTTTTAAAATATAAACATTGATATGTAGGTCATATTCTTTTCTCATAACCGAGTGCAGGTAGCATATAAAGTTTATCAAATGATACACAAATTTATATTGTTCGTGAAGAAGATATGAGAATAAGATCATTTGTGATAAGTTTTCACGAGTACAGGAGAATTTAGACGCTTAAGGAAAATTATGTCTTGCACGCCGGCGTGAACAAAAAGGACAGATTTGCTGATTTAATTCTCGGGGAGAAAAATGCCATTGTTACCATTTAATGAAAGGCAAAAGTGGAAGATTTTCCAAAACGATTTTTTTTACTTTTCACAGGCCAGTGAATATTATTATTGTACGGTTTATGCCACCGGATATGTAGTTAACAAAGAAGATAAAAAAAGCATGAAAGTTCCATGTTTATTAATGTTTAACGACCAAACAGGAGAATACACAGAGGTTTTAGATGTAAAACATAAAAGAAACATATAGAAATGTATATAATAATATGTGAAAATAAAAAAAGTACCTGATTATGTTTTGAAAGGAACATTTTTCATTTTCTTTCAGCGATCGAGCCATATTAGTCAGGGAGGTATTTGGAGCAGAAAGTGTTTTACCTTGCAATCATATTAGGGAAATAAAAACCACATAGAAATGATCACAAAAATGCCATATATTATAATTTCTCTATTGGGATACACACATCAAGCAATATGTTGAATTATAAACTCTTAATTCTTAAAAACAACCACACTTTATTTCATACAAGGTCGCCATTTTTCTTTTAAAATTAACATGCAATGAAACATGAAAAAAATGTTTAGGATTACATTAATTTAAAAATTGCTATTTTTAGTCATATTTTTATTAAAAAATTATTAAAAACCATGTATCTAGTTCTTTTCTACAAAAGAAAGAGTTTTTTCTGTTTCACTTCGACACTGGCGATAAAATCGGTGCTTATATAACTACAGACACCAATATTTCAAAAAATTCTGTTTTATGAGCAATTGATGGTCGAAAATGCAAACAAACATTGACGCGGGAAACTTTATTAATAATTTACATTTTTTTAAAGTCGTTTTTGTTTGAGAAAAAAGAAAAACATAAAAGGTAAAAATAAGGACTGTTTATTCAACTTTTCTATTTATAACAACAAGCAATAACCTTTAATCAAGGGAATTACCCTGTACACCTTCATGTATCACTTTTTTTGAATTCGACAAAATTAAATTGGAATTTTTTTTATTATTATTTTTTTTTTTTTGAAATTGCGGAAAAAAAGATTTCGAATTGCTACTCCTGACTAGAAATTGCAGAAGAAAAGGCTCCAAATTTTGGCCAAATTCGCAATCTTTTCTTGTGCAATAATTTCTTTCCTTAAGATATACCCGTCTTTTGTTTTATTATTTTTATATTTCTATATACTTTTATGAATTTATTTTCGCATAATGAAAAAAATATTTTTTTGTCTTCAATAAAATTTGTAAAATTTGAAAAACTCTTTTTAAGCGTGACCAGAAAAGACTGTTTTATAATTAAAATGGCTGGAAAACATTTTTTTGGTATTTCACCAGTCATGAGATTCTCCACATTTCTGCAACCAAGTAATAGCCAAAGTATTCAATGGTACGGTGCTGATTCAGCAATTAAATCTCTTTTCCAAACATTTGGTAATATATCAAACTACATGCTCCAGACAATTACAAAGAAATCTTCTTTGATATACAGATCTCTATCTGCCTTGATCAACAACATCTATGGAGAGGTAGTTTACACTTTAAAATTATTTTAAATTATCTTACTAGGAAACATGCAGTTTTTATAAAAGACATGGTTATTTCTTAACCTTTTGTACGTACTGATATTTGATCTCGAAAAGGACAAATCGGAGGCCTTCGTTATAAATTCGAAAGAAGAAGCCAGAAATATGACAATCAATGCTCAAAACATCTAAAGGAAGCAGAGAATTGAGTGGTTTGACAAACATAGGTTTATTCAACTGTAACAAAAGAAAAATGTGTGTCGTGAATGTCAGTAACCGATTTTTGAAATATAGTTTCTTTCCTCAGAAGATATAAACTGTTAATTTACACTTTATTAACTCGTGTTAACATGATACCCAAAGTTTTAAAGGTAATGACAAAAGAGAAAAAACCTTAACGCAATGACCATAAAGAAGATAATACCTTCGTGATTCACATGTTGCTAATCGTGGCAAAGAAAAAGCAGTAATAAACACTGTTGATAGTGACGTTCTTTTTATGCTTGTTACTTTTAAACTACATTGGTCGTGTCGTAGTATGTCTCTGTTGGTATCAACGAACATCGTAGATTGATAAACATCACCAAAATAGTTTCAATGCTTGGAGAACAGTGTTATTTTCTGTTGCTTTCTTAACATGGTTTTACAGGAAATGACTAGTGCTTTCTTAAGTGTTGGAAAAAGCAAAGCTTTCCAGTGAGAGATTTTAATTCAGCACTGTTCCCGTCGTTAGAAAAGTACAAATAAACTACCCGGGGTCCGACTTTAGCGAGGTCTTTTTGCTTTGAATCGGTTAGTAAGTCGAAGGGACTACTTATCCGCGGTCCGACTTAACGAGTGTGTATTGTACCTTAAATAGAACATTAAACTTAAGATGGAAACACATAAAATACCGTCATTGTTAATGTATATGTTTTAACCCGACTAAAATTGTCCAAAAATACAACTCGGTTTAAACGAATCGGAAATTCCCAACTTGGCTTAACTGCGAGTATCTTATTTTTTTCACTCGCCTCGTGGTGTTCAAAATGGCGGAACAAAAGCTTGACGAGCACAGAAAACGTTTTGAAGAATGGTTAGCCGAAGTGCAAACAAATACAAAATTTATTAGTCGTCCTGATTTAACGGAAGTAAAAAGATATTTATTGTCATGTCGTGAGGGAGGTGGATATTCAATCAGTCCAGTTATGAAGAAAAGAATAAACCGAAATCGGTTTACTATAGTGAACTTCCCAATTATCTTTTCCTCTTATACGCTGAAGAACAATGAGAAATAATGTACAATATGTTTTTTTTTTCGCAAATTTTTTGTTACCTGACATCAACGTTATTATATTTTTACTTTTAACAATCTGTGCCACCACTGCATAAATGCTGCCAGTCAACTCTGAAGGCTGTTAACTCTTAAGCAACATTAAAGAATAAGAAAAGACCGGAGTTTAATGCATATAATTGAGTTTTAGTCCGGTTGTCGTTTATTGCTCTCTTTTGTGTTTCCAGAAAGTTGTATTTTTAGCAAATATTAATATTGAAATGGTAAAATAAAATAAACTATATTAAAGAGAACAATGTGCAATTGTCATTAAAATTGAATACCCCTGATCTGCATTAACATTGTTGCTTTTAAATTACCGTCGCTTAATCTGTAGAGATAATGTTCGCAACCCTTCTATGAGTCTGCTCCCTGTTGCGGTATAAAAGACAAAAATCTTTAAAAGATTTCTAGAAAAATCAAATAAAATAATTTTGAAATTAGAAAAATCACTCTTAAAATATCCAAATATTCAAAACTGAAAATATAATAACGATTACAATTGGCTTGTAACATCTATTCACTTTTAAAAACGATAAATTGACTTTGACTCTCCCACTTCAGGATTCGAGGTATTGGCCGATTTAAATAGCATTAAAGTGGGACTGAAGAATAATTTCGATATACATTTTCTCTGAATTTAATATCAGCGTTATCATTAATTTAAAGATTTCTTTCTGCCTACTATTTCCCCCCTTTGAGATTATTTAAAACAATAGAATTCTTTTCCGAATGAAAAAGTGGAGGAGTGTCAAAATAATTCTAACATTTGATAACGAATATCTAATATTATATAACAGAGAATTTTGGTTACGAGTGGAAAATAATTTTCCATATCCCATTCCAGCTCATTTAATATGTGTTTAAAACCTTTTCATTTGAAAAAAAGGTCAAAAAATAACCTTACTCGAACAATCAGGAAGATATAGACGTTTTTTGCATTTTATTTCAGCCAATCAAAGAAAAAAATTTAGCTTTTTGCACTATAGACTTAATCAGTAAAATTGCGCTTATTTCTCGGTAGAAAAGAAAATAAAGCATGTATTACATTAGCCAAACCAAAGTACCATACCATAACAAATTCCAAAGCTATTTATACCGACAAAAAGTCAGTCTTTCAAGACACAAAGTTTTATATAAAGTTTTACACTTTCGAGGTTCCTTCACATCGCAAAAAAGAATTTTTTGCAAATCAAGTAAACGCGACATATGTAACACTTTACTATGCCAGCAAGAATAAAAAAACGAAAAAACGCAGTAATAAGCATGGCCACATACAATCAGGTGTTTACAATAGCACCAGATTGTCTAGGTAGATTGACATTTTAAAAAATTTAATCCTATAGCCTTTGAAAAAACCCACTGGATTAGAAACACAAACGGTACGGATGTACATTATCTTGATGTTACTTTAATCAACCAAAAAGTTCGTCACTGTGTAGAGTGACGACGCTGTCAGAAAATTACAGTGTATTTTAAAAAAATACAAAAACATCTAGCATACAGACGGAGAGAGAGAGTAAAATAATACATGAATGCCATAGAACGCTTAAATAGAGTAACAAAAAAGTTAGCAAATAAACGAAAAGCAGAATTAACGTCGCCAGTCCATAATCATCGCATGACCACGGTACTGGACATGATATTTGTGAAATGGCCATTTTCTTGATATATTTCTCGAAATTGCCAAACAGCATTACTTGACAAATACTCTATAGGTTACATTCCAGAAGGTTTAGGTCAAGTAACCAGCGAAAGTGTGTTAGTTTTTTCTTTCCAAAATATCCGTATTACGGAACAATTTGCTCCATGACCTGGCCTGACCTGAAGAATCAGTGATTGGGGCGTGTAAATTTCAGCTGAAAAAAGCATTGGATCTAGCAGACCAAAAAACTAAAACTTAAAGTCCTAAGTTCGAAGACCCCTGGAAAATGCGTTCGTGCAACTTAGATAGGCCCAGCCTTCTTAATTGCTTGTGATTTTTACAATTTCGCCCTCTTTTCCATAAATTTTTTCACGACGTTAAAACTTCCAATAGAAATAATTAGTAATTAGTTTAATGGGACATTCACATAAATTTGATCGAAGTGAAAATAACTTTTATAACCAATGGAAACATGCAAAGCAAAGCTAAAGTATGAATCGATTGTTCCTGCTTAACCTGATTCATTCTGATTGAGCAGATGTTTTTGCTTTTTTGAATTTTAGATATGATATCAAAGCTTTTAATACACTAGGCCATCCTCTGCAGGACCTCATTAGTGCAAATAGTATTAGGCTGTCCTGGGTAAATAGTTGTACCAAGTAAAGAAAGAAAATAAATATAACAAGAAGATGAACTGAATCAATCAGGAGAGGCGAACATGTCGGCGTAGATTGCAACCATTAAAATCTACCCTGTTGATATTTTGTTACTGGATCAAATAATATACCCTTATAATTATAATTCTATTTGGGCTGGTAGATATATTGTTTTTAGCCTAAAACCCAGTCTGATATTCTTATAAACTATATAATGCACGTAGTCTAATAACAAGATAAGTTTGCAATTAATATTTACATCTTTTACCCTTCAACTTCAACTGAATAACATCGACATGCGTTTTAAGAAATTCACATTTTTTCTGTCTGACCATTATATATTACATATTGCTTGGAACAATGTAATAAGAAATCGGCAATTTTTCATTCGTCACCAACATAATTAACCTAATTAACATCAATCCCTCACGTATGTAATTTCAATTAGCGGCATGCTATGAGTGAAATTATCCTTTTTTTCCTAGGGTCAGAAAATTAATTTAAGCGGTTTTTGGTCGGCGCGTCAGGGTAAACAATATGTTCTGTTACCAATAAAAATATATCGCGTTAGAGAGCTGCTTTTATTAGATCACGTGCATTGTGCTTTTTCTCTCGCTTTCCGGTTGCTTTAGTTAGAACACGTGTTGTTCTCTGGTATGTTCAAGAAGATTTAAGATTATTCCCTACATCGCTATCTAAATTGGTGTAGTCAAAATTAATTATTAATTATTATAAAGCTTATTAACTCTTTTTAATATATTTTCCATAAAAAAATAACATGGTCTGAAATACATTTTCTCAATGCTAAATTAACAACCTTTAATCGAACGTAATGACTCAGAAGTTTTTTTGCTAATGCTTGGGCGACCCTTGAGAGCATTCTGGATAATCTCATTGCCTAGTTACCTACAGGCTGATTTTGTTAGCTTAGTATCCATGAGGACGTTTAAGTCAACAATAAGTCAACCCGGCAGCAAAACGTATGAAATAATATGCTTACTAATAGCTAAATCTAAGAATGTTTTTAAAGAATAAAATGTTGCAGAAGAATTAGTCCAGATTTGGGCCATATCAGTTGAAATATTTAACTAGAAACAAAAGCAATATGCAGAATTTACTGCGTATATCTTAACAGTTTTACCTTTTTTAAATTTTGATTTTTAATTCATATATTAATTCAATAAAAACAACAACAAACGCGCAATCCATAAAAAACAACAAAATATAAAAATGAAAGTTTTTAAGTACCTTTATGACTATACCTTCCGAAGACACGCCAAACATGCGCGGACTTCATCACCACTATTGGTGAAACAATGTGTTGATTCATGGTACTTACTTTGTCCATTTTTCTAGCATCGGAGGATCGTGGAATATATGTCAGATATCACAAACTATAAAAAGTTATAATAAGCCTGATCTCTTGGTACTCGTATATTTGCCACTCGATTATTTGCAATCCTTCGGTTGCGTATCATAATTCGTAACAAGTATACATGTACTAACTTTACTTGTTGAAGTTAACAACATTCGTACCCCAAAATCTGTTTTATTTTACAACGTAAATCAACTAATGCCCTTTTTGCATTTAAAAGTACTAAGATTAAAAATATTCTTAATATAAGCTTCTATAAATCCCATCTTTTCACTAAATTAACATATATTTCAGCAGGAATTCATTTTTTCCATTCAGTAAAACTTTTACCGTAACTATTACTGAACATTAATAGATTTCGTGCGCCTGTCTTGTGAAAACTTTCTCGTCGTAAACACTAGTTCTGTACCGTATAAAAACTCAACATAAACTGATCCTTAAATTACACGAGCACGGTTATAAACAAATAGCGTCATGGTGAGATAAAATACAGACTCGTGAACCACCATACGAACTTTGAAGCGTAATGACTTCTAATTGCATTTACGTACGGTATTTTTTATCTCGACATTGTTTCACTGTGTTTAAGTGGTAATTATCACGGTATTTTTACGGTTAGATAGAACTGAAATAATTTTTTCGATTCGGTTATTTATGGATGTTGTTCTAGCAATCAAAATAGCTAGCATCGCTTTTCTTGACGATTTATATTTTTTCGTTATTCATCAAACCTTCATTTCTCCTGTAAAGCTATTATTTTAGTTTTTAAGGGTGAAACATTTGTGATCATACCTGAAGCAAAACTGCAAATAATTACCCTGCAAGCCTTATATTGAAAATTATCATAACAAACTGCTCCCAGGTTTTGTCTAACGACGCTGAACATTAAATAAAAGGAAGATTCGTAAAACTGTTGGAAATAAATTATTATTGAATTGGTTTCCCGAATTTCATGCTTTTGCAACCTTTTTATTTATTGATTGTTTTTGTTATCTTTGGATTTCATAATGCTAAATTAGCATGCGTATAATTTTTTATCCCTATTCGTTTCAGGAAGCCCTATTCTAGGGGTATTATTGTAACAGTAAAGGTTTCAAATTTTTGGCCTCGGATTACGAGCACAGATCAAATATAAAATAATGAACTCCATTATTGCATCAACATGAGAATGTGACTCATCAAGGCCAGCGCAACGTGCTTTCAAAACCTATGTTGTTTTTAACATACAGCTACCCTTGGTTAATGACGGTTATCATTAAGGGTTGCGATTACATCACTTCTGAGTTAAAAATGAAAACCAAGCGATCAGAAATAGAGTAAAACGGAACATATCTTGTACCAACCAGTGGCGAACTGGTTATGTGCCTCTACACTTTTCCTGTTCTTTGTTGATTCTCGAGTGTAAACACCTGGAGAGTTAATTAAATAGTCATAAATTTTAGCCCACTCGACATCAGGAAATTCGGTTGGATCATTAACCCAAGCATCAGCAGGAAGCTGATAAAGGCACACATTAATCCACAAATATTCAGCTTAATTTGATATCGTTCTTTAGCTTCTGTCGGTAAATCTTGTGTATTATAAGAAGCCATAAATAACAACTAATGAATCAAATAAAACCCACAGTGTTGCAAAAAATGCTGTCAGCCATGTCTTTAGCTTTCTAAACTCCCCTTCTTTCTCAAGTAGACACTGCAGTTTGTTTCCACGGCAGTAGTTTGCCCATAACTACTGCGCTTCCCGATTTCTTGAAGTCTTCCGGTCTTTTGCCTAACTCGAAACGGATAACAGGAAAAAAAGCCAACAGAACATTTCAAGCCTTTGTTTTATATAATATTTTTACCTTATATGGGATCAACCTTTTTGGCCTTTTAGGCATTGGCGGATTTGTTGTGAGAAAAATACGCAAAATACGATATATGTCATATCTCGAATTAGAATCTCAAAATCTGTGGGAAAAAGGATTAAATAGGTAGCAAAATTTGACTGAATTATTTCAACTAAGATTTTTGAATTCGCACAATTATTTTATCACAATTTAAATCACTCAAACCGAAATCCGAAATTGGAAAGTTTTAGCGAGAAAAAATTCCGCGATTCGTAATTATGAACTTATTTTTTATATTCTTATAAAAAAGGGGCCTATATTTCTTATGATAGAAAAAGGAAGAAGTATTTTTTAACGATGTAATTTTCTTTTTAATGGTATGTAAAAACGTATCTTTACAAATTGGGTTCATCGTCAAAACCACAAAACAGATCAAGCACATTTCTAGGCTTGTGTTCTTCCGGCTCCCACGCATCGTCGCCATCGTCTTCTTCGCCAGTAACTCGATTACAGCATTCTGCTTCTCTTTATCAATTCTGCAAACCGTGTCCAAATTCAAAGCTAATAAGGTAGGGTCTTGATCGACCAAGGGATCAATATCATGGAAAGCATCTATCGTCGGTAGCTTACTTAATCCAAGTACAATGGCGTCGTATATTCCAGCGGCTTTCCATCCATTAATGATGATATGTTTACCATCGGCTGATGTTATGTAGTTGCAAAAGGCAATCACCACCCAACATTCAAAGGCTTCAACTTTGTCTCTTTTTTATATCGGGAGGGCGAGCGGCATGTAGATGTATAATATGTACAAAGCGTTGCTGTTTTAACTTCATGAAATTTGAATTGCTTCATATCATGAGAACGTCTCACTTAAGAAGGTGAAACTTAATTATTGCGTTATTGCGGACATATATTTTGGCGACAGTTAAACAATCGTAATATAACACAAGCGAATTACGTCGGTGTGCTACTCCAGACATGACGTCATATATACGCTTTAAACGCTCATTTGTAGTGTGGATTATTTGGTCAATCTGTTATTTTTGTTTCTTATGTGAACAGTAGAATACGTTGGATATATAAATTAGCATAGCCACAACATATTACAGTTGAATTTGTAAAAGTAAAGAAAAATTTGTTTGAACTAAGTAAGTTCGTCCTTTCAGTCAGCTGCATATCGTTATATGTTTTTATTAATTTTTATTTTACTATTTAGGGGCTGTTTATATGGAGACGGGCTGGGTCGGCAAACGGGCTGGCTCACTTGCCTGGCTGGCTTTTAACTTGTGTTTATATGAAAGAAAACTACTTCGGTTACGCGGGTTCTGAACAATGAAAACATTAAATAATGAAATTATGTCTAAACCAAAAGACAAAATAAACCTGGAAGAACAAAGTAATGTTGTTTACGAAATCCCGTGTAAAGATTGTGATGCAGTGTATATAGGCGAAACAAAAAGAAAGTTTAAGCAACGAGTACAAGAACATATGCGCGCAGTGAGAAATGGAGATGTGAAGAAAAACGAAATTGCGGACCACAGCTGGAGCAGAAGTCATCAGTTTAATTGGGATGAGAAGAAAATCATTGACAGAGAATCCAGAACAACGGCCAGGAAGATTGAAGAAACTATAAACAGTGTAGAACGTAACAAACACATAAACAGCATCTTGTATCAACTTCCTGAGATTTGGTTACTAGCCCTACAGAAGAAGTAGTTACCTACATCTAGGTCCGAAAATGTTAATTACTAAAATTAACTGTAATTATCAGCCCGCTCCTGATTGGTTGATTTTTATGAATTTCGATCCTCGGCAATTATATAAATACATGCTCAACATCATTTTACTGTGCCCGATGATAGCAGAAGGATCTCCCGAAACGTCGCCTACTAAGCTATCATGTTCAAGAAATGATAAATTTTCCACAGTAAAAGATTTTAATTAGTTGAGCATAATAAGCTATCTCGCCTAGGTGGGCTAGCCGTTTTGTTACTGTTTATATGAGAAAATGTTCATCCCGCCTACCGGGATCCCGTCTCTGAAAAATGAGATCTCGCCTACTGAGCCAGCCCGTTCGACCATATAAACAGATAAGCAAAAATATGAGAAAAACAAGGAACAAGCCAGATCTCGGTAAACGAGCCGGTCCACCAACCGGACTCATATAAACAGTCCCTAAGACTTTCCCACATTATCAGTTTATATAAAATACAAAATTTAACTTGTCGTTACTTCGTCATAGCTTTTTTGAATTTGTAAAGTAAAGAAAAAGTTGTTTGAACTAAGTAAGTTAGTCCTTTCAATGAGCAGCATAGACATTATGTTAATACTTTCAAAATAAAAAAAATGATCGATATAAATGTGTTTTTTTTTATGTTTTTATTTATTTTTATTTTACTAATTAGAATTTCCCACATTATCGGTTTAACCCTATTCGGTCCGGGGGGGGGGCTGATTTCGCCCCCCTGACGGTGTTTTTTTAATAACTCCTGATTGCTTTCCTATATGGCTATGATACTTACTGAGTTTCAGCATTTATCTATTAGACACCTGCATGCTAAATTTTTAGGTCCCATACCTTTCAGAGGCTTTGATATTGGCCATTACTCGAAACTACCCCTAAAATCTCTATGAAATCCTTATAATAGTGAAAATATAATAATTCCTGTTAGGATTATCTTTGGAACTTGAAACTTGCAACACAACTTTCTTTCATCAAGAAGAATCATTTTAAATAATTTTGACACGTGACTAATCCGATTTCCCGATTTTGTCCGAAAATCGAAAAAAAACGGATTTTCGGGCAATTTTTGGCAATTTTTTATTCGATCCATGTAAAAACCGTGTAAAGAATGTAAAAATTCGCTCTAGAACAAAAGTAATTCTATTTTAAGCAGATAGTGGCATTTTTAACAATTTTCAAGCTTCTGATGACGTCACAGAAAATGTGTTGACGCAAGCAAAAAATTATTGCCGCCATTTTGTTCCTTTTATGACGTACTATAAGTGTGCCAAGTTTGATTAATTTGAACAATCCTATGAAAAGTTATTGAGGGGGGGGGGGGGGGGGGCGGAATCCGCCCCCCCTCCCCCCCCCCCCCCCGTCATAGTATGTTCGAAAAACCCCGGACCGAATAGGGCTAAATATCATACACAGTTTAACTTGTCATTATACTCCGTCATAGCTTAGAAACCATGCATCCCTTTTACTTTTCCTAAAAGACCTGATATTAATCGAGAAGAAGGAAGACTACGATCTTACCTACCCACAAATAAATAAAAATTGGATAACACTGTACAAATTAATGTGGGACCCACAATCTTGGTCAAAATATGTTGACCTCGCCGTTACAAGTAATTGCATTGTCTATTTCTGTATTATATTCATGCATTTCCTTTTTAAGTGATTTTCAGAAGATAAAATTACCCTTGGCAAATGGGCACTCTAGTTTGAGAATTCTCCAAAAACACCTATTTCTTATGATTGTCTGTATAAAATAAATATAAAGCTAGCGAAAACACGTTTGGTAACAATTAAATATAAAAATACTATCTTTTAGCTTACCAAGACATGTAAAATAACAAAAAATCTTACCCTTGGTAGATGCACTTAGAATTTGTAACAGTTTACATTATTCGCAATTAAGTATGTGAATTAAACAATTACATCCAAAAGTTTAACCGAAAACACCATAAATTCGTGGTTTGTCTCAACAAGTTTCTTCAATCAATTGTATTTTTTTACATAAAACAGGGTATTAACCGACGTTTGATAAAAAGGGAATTAAATCCGAGAAGATTTAGGTTGTGAATAATAATTATTTTTTATTTTACATTAGCAGAAACAACATTTCAGATATGCCGCAAGTTTGATCTGATTCAGCCCCCTCTCTTAAACCTTTTTTAATTACTTTTTATGTGTTCAGGGTTACAACTTCAAATTTTTTATGAAATTATGCCGAAGTGTTTTTTTTTGTTGAGTAAAATTCCGAAAATTTTTTTTTAATAGACCTATTTCGCAAAATACACAGCCGGAATAGACAAAACGAAGTTAGTTAAGAGACAATTTTAATTTTCCAGTAAAATGATGCATATATAGTTTGTTTACCTTCATTATTTCCCAAATTAATTTGTCAAATGAACAAATTATGAACTTTTGTTAAAAAAAATAGAACAGCCACTTATTTTATATATTTATTATGTTTATGTAGCATTGGCTACTACTACCTAGCTAGTTGGAGCTTTAACCAATGTCGTTGACATATATATACACTTTATTCTTTGTTATTGGATATCTTTTTTAAAACATCTGTAAATAACGTTATGACTTGGCTATACTGAGCATGTTGGATTGGTAATATTAGACTGAATATTAGTCTTCATCATGTTATATATTCAACAAAATGTAATAAGAGCAATGCAATCACCCAAGGTAAAAGCATGTATACTTATAAGAACCTTTAAGCTTTCATTATTTAAAAATTATGGCCTGTAAAAATGTGACGGTTGCAGCTACAGGTAACTGTTGTTGTTTTTAAATCCACAAAATGTTCTTTCAACAAGTAGTATTTCTATAAGTATTGCCAGTAATATTATATTTAAAGTATTGCCTGATTGTTATTCCACTATAAGTATCGTAATTTATTTGTACATAAAAGCAAAGATCAACAACTTATGTAAAAGTAATTTTTTTAAAGGGTGCTCTTCTTAGACAAATTTGATAGAATTAATATAAAAACTTTTCTATATTATACTTGTTGAGTTTCCGAATTTAAGCTACTGTAAGAGGGCAATAGATTTATACAAAAAACCATGTATTCTAATGAAATAATAATCCATAGGCATTTTTGGAAGGGGAGATGATTCCCTTAAAAGCTAAAAGAATTGTAGATCAACAAATCGGTCAAGATTTGTTTCAAGTCACATGTTGTTTCTATGCAATAAGGTTTAGCTAAGTTAAGCTGGACAGCACTCTCTTAGATATGTTTCATACTTGATCAATTTACCACAATAACTTATAACAGCTGGCCTAAGAAAGTTAAGAAAGTTTTAAATATATACAGACGACCTTACAACTAATAAATGGCTTTGTTTTTGTTTTTTGAGGATAACCCAAAACATAACTTTCCAAGTTTAACACTGTCAATTTCAAAATAGTTGATAGAGGCTTAATCTTGCTGTCATGTTAATCCAAAAGAAAATAGAACAATTTTAAGAACGTTTTCTTAGAGAATAGAGCAACACTAAACCTACTAAATATTTTTATTTATGTAAATGTGTGACCTACAATACTAATATGAATCTAAACAGACAAACCAAAACAATAAACAATTTGTGATTACTGAGTACACTGGGTTGAGCCAAAATATGTTTATTATAACTGTATACTGAATGGAAGGGTTAAAGCATATTAGCATTGGAGTATGCCAATAATAACGATACGTTGTTGGCTAACTAGCTCTATAAGCTAGCTAGCCAACATAAAAGTTGCCACAATTACACACCTAATATCACAAAATATTTATATCTTTTACCACTACTAATACCCTCTATATGCTTGTATTCAATACGATCCTTTCAATATGGTAGTTGGAAATTATAAAACCAAGATTTGCTGATAACTAAGGTCAGAACAGCTAGTAAACAACATGGAGTCCTAAAGTTTATCTAAACTAACCTTGTTTTCATATTAAAATAGCTTCTTAGTTGATATTGTTATATTATTTTGTATTTCTATAATTGTTGTTAATTCATCACAATTATACAACATTTACCAAAATTCAAAGTTAGTGTTTTTTTTCAATATGTTACGAAATTTGATTACGTCATCACCAAAAATACTGACGTCATCAGATTATTTTTTCACTAAATTGTTTATTAATACCTAGACAACAATTGTAGAAAGTACACAGGGGGGAAGTCAAATCAGCACAACGATTAGTAAAATAAACAAACCGTTTCGTTAGGAAGTTTTATGGCGTATTACTGATTAATTTGTCCACTACACGGGGGAATATTTGCCCCATTTACGCAGAAAAAGTGTTCACATTAATATTTTTAACTGGCATAGCAAAGGAAAAAAAAAATAAATGTAAAAAAATGAGTTTAAGTTTGGAAACACCGCTTTTATAAATCCTAAATGAAATGTAAAAATCAATAAAAACATCTGTTTTTGAATTTTTAAGTGTTTTAAAAAGAATTTTAACCTGTCGGGAACGCCTTTCAAGGAAATCAAAATCCAGTTTCATAAAATTTCGGATCACCAAAAAAGACAACAAACGACCGTTGCAGCTTGGAACCAATTAAACGTGACATACTGATAATGGAAGATGATTAATTTGTAACAATAATAGGTGTTTGTATCTTGTTCAACAGGGTTAGTTCTGTATCAAAACTCAAAAACTAATAATTTACGCACCGCTACACTAGACTATCACAAAAATTCCGCAAAGTGAAATTAACGAATGACTGTTTTAACTACACGGGGTAATGACGAGCGTCTTTCTGTATTTTTATTTAAACCGCCTTTGCGGATAAAAATTTTTAAAAAAGGTACTTACCTTGATTTACATATTCACTTGTGCCTATATCCGGCGTTTTGATGCGGGTGCCCTGGTTGTTCTCGTACTTTGTCTTATTATTATGGAAATTATTTACCCAGGATAGCTTCTTCTGTTCCTGTTGGTACTGCTATCAATGATGTTCCTGCGAAGGGGATCCTAGTGCATTGAAAGCTCCAAGTTTAACTACAAAAGCCGTGGAAGAACAGCAATCGATCAACAAGACAACCGCCTAAGATACCAATCTATTCTCATGCTGAGCGCTAAGCAGACGTGAATCAAGGATTTTTGTTAACACCTCGGCATTCGCCGTATATATACGTAGTTTGGATTTTTTAGCCTACGAAAAAGGGTATATGTACGCAAACCAAAGTGAACGCGTTAAGGTAATATATATCCGTAATAATATTGTTGTAAAAAACTATTATACCATAGTATACAAGTGGGCAATCCCCAAATCTTTGAAATAAATTTTATTACGCTTGAACGTTTATCGCCTGCATTTTTAACCAATCAATTAGAGCTTGGGGTATAGAAATATAAACACTGTCGTGTACGATGAAATATCCCTAGCTAGCTACTCTATGTAGTAGCCAGGGACAAGTAATTTATATACAATGAAGTATAGATTTATCCAATCCAAACCTGGAAAAATATTTTGTGAATGCCTCCAGTGGGTTAGGGAATTCACCACGCAAATAAGAGAAAGTGCCCAATCTTTCAGATAAAAAATCTGAAGGTCACCCAAAGAGATAATTAAAACCCTTGTGAAGCTAAAGAAAAAGGGGGCACCTACATATCTAAAACCCAATGGCTTGGTGGCTAGACGAAGACATCTGCAGTTCAGACTGCAGACTGCAGCTCTGACTGTAAAAAACACTAAGCTACTCTCACTTAGCTATTGAAAATACAAAAATTTGTACGAACTTTTACCTCGTTTGATTTTTGAATTTTTTTAAATTTCCCTCATTTCACCGGGGAGATTTCTAAAATTTTAAAATTCGAACTAGGTTAATATAACCCAGATTTTCCTCTCAAACATGCTATTACTAGTGCTAATTTTTAATATATTTCGTCGAGAGAATTTTATTCAGTCAACTACAGGTTTTTACCTCTTCTAAAGCTTCCAAAAAAATTGTTAATAATTCTCCTCCTAAAAACTGTCTTTTTAATTGTCTGAATCGACCTCTGCATTAAACAAATCTGATATCCTGTTTGGCAAAGGCCTGGAAAGATTCTAAAGTCGTGCAAATTTAACTTTTTTTTTTGATTCTTCAAATTTTATTTCCAGTAGTGATGTGTTCCATTCATAACATTTAGCACAAGGGGTTTTTCAATTTTTTCATTATCGGTTTTTTACTAGCACAACAAAGAAGGATTCTTTTTTATTTTGTAAGCTTCCATAAATCTTTTACTTGAGCAAAATCCGTTTCACATAAGTGCGCCAAAAATAAAAATTGATACATTTACGAAAATTCAAGAGAGGTGAAACACTATAGTAAAGCGAAAGAAAATTTCCTTCTGGTCTAAATATTTGTTACTATTATTTCTATTTTATTTTTAAATGCGTTACATTTTTTACGAACTACTTTGGAGAGCCCTCTACACCTATTCCACTAACATACTACGAGTAAAATAACATAAATATCCATCTGAAGTTAATCCTGCAAAGAATAGATGACTTTGTACACTTTGTTCCTAGAATCATAAAAAATATCGTATGAAATATCGTATAACTTTTAAACATCACCTGGATAAGAATTGAGATTTTTTATCTTGATGTGGCTCTGTGAACAACAATCCTTTAACTTCACAATCCTTAATAGTAAGTTTCTTATGCGTCAGAATAATACTAAAGGCTCAAGAATTTTAAAACGGCAAGTATACTTTTACACACTGACGAACAGAAACATACGCACACAAAACACGATAAATACACTATACCCAAGTGACAAAAACACAAGAAATTGTAGCATACAATAAACAAAGACGAACTAAGTACAGAAATTATTTACAAATAAGACGCAAAGAGAAAAAGCCAGTTGTTCCCTCGTACACTTTGACGTCTACTTGCGCTAGATGAGGAAAAAAGTTGCTTCTCTTAAGACATACAAACCATATCTTAACAATCAAACGAAATTTACTCTCATCATGTTAGATAGATAACAATTCCTTTGGCTCTTTTTCGAAGATTCGATTGTTTCCTTCTTCTTAACGCGAATCTAGTAGCAATACGATTTTCGTAACCGGACGCCCGTATACGTTTCGTTTTGACGTTTGAAAAAATACACTTCCCACTTGACTATCGTAGTTGAATCAAACGCTTGTAACGTTTTCCATCCGCCATTTATTTCTTCAAAGAAAGTCGCTTTGAATGATAAATATATCATTGCCTTTGAGTATTAACGCCTTCGTGCCTTTACGCCTTTGTGTTCACGTCTTTGTGTTCACCCTTTTTGTTTTTGTTGAAGAGTTTGCAAATATTCCGCACGCCACGCGTTCAAAACTTAAGCAGATTGTACTTTTCTCCATCGTTGTCTACTGGACATTTCGGCTTCAATAAATTCTCAAAGTGGCGCCATTGTGATCTTAGGCTTCATGGTCAGTAAAAAGGCCTGTTACTGACTATCCCTTCAATTTTTATTAGCATAGTTCTTAAGCATTTATTATTAAAACTCTGCCTGTGATTGTTAAGTAGTGGTGACAAAGTTGAACGGCAAGAGTTTATTTGTAGCTCCTAGACACAGCCCATGTAATTTACTGTGGTCTTGACTTCATAACCACTCCAATCTGTGTTTTTTCAGAGAAGAAATTCATCAATCTTCTGTCAGTTCGTTTCTTTATTCTTACGATAGCTTTCTTCAATTCTACTGAAGCAGGAACAAAAATTCGTTTCGTTGTCAGGCCGCGAATAAAACGATAGAGGGCCATGGTGAAAAAATCTGTCTGGAGACAGTTTCTACTTTCCAAAATAAATTGCAGGACCAAAGAAGCAGGTGAACAAAGCTCCACACCGTTAAAGTTATTTCTTTCTTTCTTTCTTCTTTGATCAAAAAAGGACCGAACATGTCGACTTGTGATACGCCAAAGGTGCAGCGTCTGAACGGATAAGTTTGCCTTTTTGTTAACCGAATCTTTCTCTATTCTCTCTTTGCATTGACAGTCATAAAACCTCTCCGTCGTATCTTGTATAACGTTGCATCTTGCCCACCATGTTGCACATTCTTGTGATGATATCATCAATTAGATAATAGGATGTCTTTTTGGAAGAATGGTGGGATGCTTCATTCTCCATTCAAGACTTGATGAACTTCTAATTCTCCCACTGATTTTTATGACGGAATCTTCGTCCAGCAGTACATTCAGACGAGAAGAGAACCCGAATTTCATTTCCTTTAACTCGAATGAAAAGTTTCTGCATTAAATGCACTTTTTTTGTACAAGTCAGGTCAGCACCAGGAGATTCACATCAATCTTCTTCTTTTATTACATATTCCATGTCAAATGGTAGCAATAATCCGTGTCAGACGATACCAACTGAAAATCGTGTCAAATAGCTTCTGGAATGAATCGTTTTTGTTATTTGAGATGGTTTTCAGTCCTTCACTTGGTAGGTCCATTTCCACAGTAGTTTTATTAATTGAAGCTAGGTCCAGATGACCAACGGTTGTTTTTGACAAGTTTTTGAGAGTTTGACCCCGTGATGCATCGTCAAATGGATTTTGCGCAGACGGGCCGTGACGCCATTGTTCAATATTGGACAGTCTGTTCAGAAAAGCTCAGACGATAATCCAATTTCCTACTTTGGTTAATGTGTTACATACCGATAACTGGAGAAGTGGAACAGTAATTGATTTTAATGAAGTGACTCTTGCTTTGGTCAACATGAGATAAGATTGTCCTTGATTTTTATTGTTCGGAAATACCATACTTGCTGCCATTCACTTGTGGAAGCATCGGATAAATAAGGAGGTGAAACATCAAAATCTTCACCAAAGCATTCTGGTATAATGTAATGTCGTATGGTTATGTCTTTCAACAGAGCTAAAGAAATCCTCAACTGTTCCCATATTGCTTGCTGTTGTTTAGAGATTTCATTCTCTTAGTCCTTTCTTCCACTGCAAAATTTTTGTAACAGTTGTTTGGCTTGTCAAAGAAATGGCTCTGAAACTAACAGGGTCATACACAGAACTAATTAATGAAAGAATACCTGTTCTGGTTATTGGACTCGATTCGGAAGCAAAACGATTCTTTTTCCACGCACCAATTTGGAGAGCTTGACAGACTCGAAATTCATTTCTTTCACATCTTTCGAATCGTTAAATGGACTTTTAGAAATTATTGGCACTGAAACACACCATCCAAGAACTGAATGGAAGCATTAGGTCCATTACCTTAACTTTAAATGATATCAAGGGATACGATGGTCTATCAATATGCCTATCTCCGTCTTATCATAATTTTTTAAGGAAGTTCTCATACATCTTAGTCAGATAACTCCACTTTGCTACTTTATTTTGCGTAGGTATTTCTCCTTTATCGACAGGTAGGAGTTTACTGCTGAACACTTTGTGTAAATTTAGTTTTCTACCGGAATTTTTAACAACAGAAACCCGATGGTTATTAATCAATGTGCGTCATTCAGTCGTTTCTGCAGTCATCGTTTTAATGGAATTTGTTGTTGGTAGTTTTCTTACACGAACTTGTTCAAATTGAATCAAACTTGGGACACTTATAGTACGAAACAAAATGGCAGCAATAAATTTTTGCTGATGTGGTCACAGGGAGCTTTAAATTCGTCACAAATACCACCATCTGCCCAAAATTCAATTTCTTTAGTTCAAGAGCGAATTTCACATTCTGTTTAAAGTTTTTGACACCCAAATAAAAGTTGTTTAACACATATTTATCCAAAAATTTTCTATAAGTCCGCGCAAAAAAATCGGTAAATAGGTTCCAAAAATTCCAAATAAAGTTGTGTTTTAAGGATATTCCTAATGAAAGTTACCATATTTTCCCAATTATAAGAATTTCATAAAGACTTTCAGGAGTAGTTTCGAGTACTAACCAATATCTAAGGCTCCAAGATCTAAATATTTGGCATGCTGAAGTCTCCAAAAAATATATTAAATCTCAGTATGTATCAAAACCGTGCAGCATAGCAGAAAAAAAGCTGTTAAGTAAGAACCAGCAGGAAGTCCACCCCCTCACCCTTGGAACCGAATAGGATTATTTATTTTAAAGCACGAAAAGTAAAAGAAACCGTAAATAGTATAGACAGAAATACTCATATCAATAGTATTTCCTATCAACTTCCATTAATATGATTACACGCACTTCGGAAAGCGAACATTAAGGAAAAAGTGCAATAAAAGGTTCGGGACAAACGTAACATAAAGCGAACTTTTAGGAAAAGGAAAGATTTTAATCAATCTATTGCTTCCATCTGCGTCCGTGAAGTTAATTACTTTAATTGCTGTGATATGATTGGTTAATTTCGATCCTCTTATTATCTCTTCAAATAATAAATAGCCTATTAGATAATTACGATCATTGCCCGTCGATGACAGCTGTAACTGTCAAAATGTAGCCTTATTCCAGGAATTTGAAGTAATTGACACCTAACTATTTTTTCATCAGGGAAGCTTTTCTTTGATTCGGCAATCTTGTAGATGGGTAGGGTGGGATGCACACATTGCATTAGCGTTTCTTTGAGCAACTAACACCAATGTGATCCCACTAGTGGATTCGTAACACGAGAAGCAAAGTCCATTCGAAAAACGAATCTTTTTGCTCCAGAATGGTTTAAGCATCAAATTCTTTACCATTATCCAATCATAAAGTAATGTTTAGTTCAATTTGAACTCATTAGCATGATCTTCACAATTTTGTTTAGCGCAAACAATGCATTTTTTGAGAAGTTATAATTATTAACAAGCATTATTCCCACTTTCATAAAATTTAAAAAATCACCAAATCCTACCTGGACTCTTTGCTCGACTTGATGATTTTTCTAATTTGATAACTTTTTCTGTTCTATTCTTTCTGAAAGGTGGATGGCAACATCAACCGAAGCTCTTAAAGAAACTCCGAACTATCGTAACGTTGGATCCTGAGCAACATCATCGTTGACTTGTACTTCATCAAAACACTTGAGTTGCAAATGAGACTATAATACTGTTCTATACTCACCAATATTTCGAGCCAATAATAGCAGTTGTCTGGCTTTCTCATATCATTTATCAGCTGGAAGATATACACACAACTCAATTAGTCTTTTCTCCTCATCTTTAAAATACGTATGTAGTCTAGTTAATCTACCTCTTTATATCTGGTATCCTGATTTCGACAACTTCACTGAATGTTGCAATGAAGCGCCTTTGGTCGAGATAAATACTAAACGTATTTATCTCGACCAAAGGCGCTTTCAGATGGTTACAAGGATGATTAATTCAT
Source organism: Hydractinia symbiolongicarpus (assembly GCF_029227915.1). Classification (NCBI taxonomy): domain Eukaryota; kingdom Metazoa; phylum Cnidaria; class Hydrozoa; order Anthoathecata; family Hydractiniidae; genus Hydractinia; species Hydractinia symbiolongicarpus. The sequence goes on from NC_079876.1 coordinate 25,406,507, forward strand.
AAGACACTCTTTCTTTAACATTATTTGTTATTCTGTCTGTGAGATTTGGCTATAGAAACTCGTCTGTTATCTAGTCCCGCCTTAGATTTATTCTAAACTTCTGTGTGTATGTAAAACCTCGCCTTAGATTCGCTCTGAACTTCTGCATGGTGTGTGTTGACGTATGGTGCAACCAACTTTCATTTATCAGACTAGTCGAAAAGAGATTGTAGGATGATTTTGGACTAATTGTCATGCTAGGCTTTAATCTTTGCTTCTGTCTTGGCCAATCCTAGCTTCCAACTCAGTGATTTAGACTGTTGCTCTAACTTTTGCTTTTTTTCAATGAACTTGGCTTCCACTTGAAATTCTGCTAACTTAGCTCTCCTTCGCAATTTTACTCGAATAATCTTTAAGGAATACAATCTCCAAGATTCCAACTTAAGAAAACTACGCGATATTTACTCTACCTTCGGTATTTCTTTATCATCACTGCCCCTATGTAAGAAATCGCCCGACTCGTTCACAACCTCAGTCACATTACAGTTCTTAAAGATTACTTTTCTATCAATGAAGGCTGTTCTATATTTATTGGCGTCATCTACATCTGACTCGATTAACATCCAACATTCTGAACGACATTTCATGTATTCACTAAACAGATTGTCTATAACATCAAACCCGTTCAGCAATTCTTAAAACCTGTTATCTCCTATGAACATTTCCATCTTTAAAAGCTGCGCACGTATTTAGTTTTATAACTGGCCTTGACGTTTTTTTTATTTATTCTAACCGAGTTCATATAGCGTTTTTAGCGAGATTTCTTAACCTGACTAATCTACCTGGCTGTGTGTATGAAATAACAGATATGTGTTTATACAAACAAAGTTAGCAGTAGAGACTATGAGATGGGCGGTTTAGCTGGCACAAAATATTTACTTTACTTGCAACAAATAAACAAAAAATACGAAGTTACACACTTGCAATAAAACAACAGAAAACAAAATAACTCCGCATAGCCTGATGCCAAACGATCAATACGTTATATAACAAGGAACGCGTGCAAGAAAAACAGGTACTTATTGAACCCTAAATTCCCAAAATTTCATCTTCGCATACGTACACACACGGTACAGATATATGAACACACTAACAAACAAGAAACTTACGCACACAAGACATGACAAATAGCTATACCCAAGAGATAAAAACACAAAGAAACGTAGCACACAATCAGCAAAGACGAACGGATATAATCATATGAAAGTATTTACAAGAGACGCAAAGAAGGAGAGCCAGTTGGTCCCACGTAGACTTTGAGGCCCACTATCGCTCAATGAAGGAACGAACCTTGTTTCCAACAACTAATTTTCAGATTAACTTGAATTCAAAACAAAATGGGGTGAAGGGTACACGCAAAATTAACAATAACCACATTAAATTTTATTTTTTATTTTTTAACCTTCCATCATTCAGTGCCGTAGAAAATGAGCGGGTGTAAGCGTTTGGGATAAACTTAAATACATAATGTAGATTCGATCATACTAATCCAATATATGAGGAATTTACCCCTTACATTAAAACGAGATTTACCAGACAAGGTTTTTGAAAATAGGTATTATCTTTTTTGATACGTTGCTTTGCCTTGCCGACGGCATCCTGGTTACAATATAAGAAAAACATTAGAAATATAAGAACATAATAAAAGTTTTCAGGATTCATTAACTCGGGTTGCTTTCTTTTAGAAATAAGAAACAGTTCCTGTGGACTGAAAAATCAAGTCAAACAACGATTCAGATTTGATAATAGCGAACATAACATTCCCAGTAAGACATAAATCTGCCATTTCTCGCCTGTCAATTTTTTTTAAACCAAGCGCGCTATCACCACAATGTATTTGATATTCTGATCCGTTCTATTTGAAACATTTATGTTCATGGCCATGCCTCAACTACGCATTTGTATTACTAACTGTTGAAGATAAATAAGACAACTAAATAAGACCCATACACAAATTAAGCAGATCGAGGTTATTGAAGATGTGGGCAGGATTACAACTTGCATTGAAGAACAATTGTAGCTCTTAACGTTATTTTCCTAACGAGGTTAAAGCACTAATCTGCTTATATTGGGCTAAGACATTATAACGTGCAATATTTTCCTGTTTGGTACCCCAGGAAGATTATAAGAACGCCCGTAACTGTACCACTCATGTACAAAAGAAATCCGCAACCGTTTCCGTATTACAACGTACCAATGTTTTTTAAGTACGCTATTACAGTTATTGGCTTACTATTTAGAGTGGAATGCAATGCATATTCTGTGTTACAACCTACCTACAGTTTTATAAGAATTCAATTGTATTAAAGAGTAAAGGTTTACTGCACTGAAAAAAGCCCTGTAGTCAATAGCTGCACTAACGAACAAGGTCAATCAAACAAATGCTAAAATTATGATTTTTCTGGCTTAATGCTGTCTCGGTTAGCCCAAACCTCATGGTGCTTAATTTCAGTTAATTGGCAATGTTAATAATAAATTCCACATTGGCAAGGGTATATGGGGAGTAACACTGCGTGTCAATGATTAAAAACGCACTCTCGAAATTGTTGGACCAAATTTACTACTTTTACAAATGTCAACGTGGAAAATTGACAACAATAACTCCTCATTAAAAATAAGTATCTTCGTATCAAGTAAAATAAATATGTTGGTCAAAAAGGCTTAGTCTCCCGCTTCTCCCATGCACTGTTTTCAAACTGACAGTTAATTCTGCCATTTTAAAATTCATAGGTGTTTATTTAAGCTCAAAAAAGACAACGGCAGGCTGTAGGTGTTGTTTTTATTTAAACCGAAGTTCGATATAGAGAACAATTCCATCTTTGTTACACAGCATGGTTTAATTTTGGCGTGATTCTGAATTTAATCATTCATTTTTTCTACTTTATTAACCTTGGGTTGTTGTTGGCTAATTTAGGGCTCAGCTGATCTTTAACTCCAGAGACATTTTTAATTAGATGTTATACTGCGTTGTAACAGCTTTATGGTATATCTATACATGATCACACAGAGCGAATGTTAGAGTTTGCGAAGAATTTATTAAAATTTATTTTCCTCACGAAAACACTTGCAGAAAGGTATTTGGCATAGTTTTTGTGTGGATGATACTTTGCAACCAGGCTGATTGATTTACCATATCGCAAGTATTACTATATAAGAAAAAACATGAAATATGAAATATTTTGTGTTTTTAATGACTGTTTTAATAGGACGAGATAATTTTTGACTGTTGTTAATCTTCTGCTACACCACATCTCAATTTGCATAAACATAATTGAAGACATTCAGAAGTTATTTGAAGTGGTTAGAATTTTTATATACATATATAATTCTATGAGCACTCAAAAGTTTATAAAATCAGTAAAAAATGTTTGAATTTTAAAGAGCTATGGATGATTTGGAAGTTTGCGTACAAGCTTACAGTATAAATTTATATGCAATACCACCCTACAAATAACCATGCTGTTAACTGCTGGTATTCATTGTTTTTTGTTCTGAACGTTTCATTAATACCACAATGACGCAATAGAACTTTGTGGGTTTTTCAATTTCTTCGCTGCACGTGGTTTTGATGGTCACTAATGATGGCATCCTTTCGGATTTTAAGTAAAATGTCTTATATATTTCCTAAGTCTACGTATAATAACACAGTAAACGCTCTTTTCGCATTAAGTAATACAATTTAGACTTAAGAATGAGAATTTATAAGCAATGCTACGCCTTGAAGACGTAGCGACGAATTCCGCTCGTTTAGACAACGCATGTTTTTCTAACGCAAACAGAAATATCTTGCGTTAGATCTTGGCATGCTTTTAAAATGAACTACAGCTTATCCATTTTATTTGTCGTTTTTTTAGTAAAATTCTAATATAAAAATCTCTTTATTAATAATAGCCTTATTCTGTCTGTATGCCCGCAAAAAAACCCGTCGTATAACGGAAACACAAATTGTGATACTCTGTGAGTGGCCGACTAGTCTGTAATAAATTATTTGTTGTTTTTTGTCTGTGAACTACATTTTTAGGGAACATTTCATAACATTTTTAGCCATGAATTGTTCGTACACAAACCAATATTAAGACTATGACCCCCAACATAGATTGTGATCAGGAGCCAGCTGTTGGTAGCTACAATTTTTATGTCCCGTTTTTAGCGTTTTTTTACTTCTTTTTTCTTCTTTATTTAAATTCGTATATATTTTGATGACATCAATAATAAAATTATTTAATTGAGATAAAAACAAGCCCTCGTTTATGAAAAGTAACTTTAGAAAAAATATGTCAAAATTGTCAAGACTCTCTTCAGATGACCAAGGGTTTATTTTGAAGGTGCATATGTACAAACGTGATCATCCAAATCAGTTATAAATTCAAGGCAGTTAACCCATCTCCCTGCAGTTGAAATAGAATTATGAAAAAGAAACTAATAATGTTGTGATACTGGTGCTTTTACTTCCTACGTTTTTCATCTTTTTTTATGTTTGGAATAGTTCATTAACCTTTTTGTTCTGATTGTAACAATATTACCCCCTGTAAATAAAATAAAATCTCTAGGTAGCCCATCTTAGGTAGCCCATCAAATTCTGGGATTTAAATTTTTGTTAAATCTGTTGGAATATCGCAAAGTTAAACAGAAAATATAGATCACCCTCTTGCGAATTAACTGGGAAACAAAGTTAGGTCTTAGGAGCAGACATTTCGACATTGTTAAATAGAAGTGTGGGACTTTTGCGTCATGTATTTAATTGATTTTACAAGAAGAAAAATGTTTAAGTTAGTTTCAGTCAAGATTATAAAATTATATGTCTAAGTAGCTAGGATATCAATCTTCATGCAAAAGTTAGTTTTTTACACTTCTATGTGTCCTAAGAAAAGAGAAATTCGACAAAATTAAATGTGTCTGATACAACAAAGTCACTTATAGGTACAGTCCTTTTTTAGTTCTTCCTTGAATTGCAAATATATTTTTGTTGGTTAGTTCCCTTATTTTATTGACGCAAAAGTCGACAGAACTTTAAATTGGGCTTCTTTTTGTTCTTTAATTATTTAAACTAGTGAAAAGGCAGTGTAGCATGTGAAAAATATTTAGGTGCACTGATCAAGATTACCTTACAAGGTCGTATAAATATATTGAGTTAAATAAGTCTTGCCATAGTCATGTACAACTTTACAAACAATTACCATATCATTTTTAGGAAGCTAAATTCTTGTTGGAGGATTATCAGAAGTTTCATTTTGAAAAGTTGTTTATTAGTTTGAAATATCATACAGACAACGTTTACAAACTTACATTCTTTCTTATTTATTTATACTAGTCGTTAGCCCGTGGAAAAATCCACGGGTTCGCCCGTCGCAGCTAAGCTTCCATTTTGCGTCACAGACAGACGGACGGACGGACGGACACACGTATACTAATTAACTAGTAGTCAGTGTTCACACTCTTTACACATTTGTTTACCAGTCTACCACTGAATTTTTGGTTGGATTTTATCCTCCTGCTGTAGTAGCCGCATAAAAACTAAAATTTACGCGGATCAAAAAGTTGATAAATTTGCAAGAATTGGGGATATTAAAAACGATTAATGTTTCTCTTGATAAAACAAATGGGGTAACAGAAAATTTGACAAATGATAGGATCAAGAGAGATTCAACATTATCAAAACTTTCTCATGCCACGAAACGACAAATGTTATATGGAATCACATTTACATTTGGAGATGTTATTATCATAAAAAAGTTATAGCTAAATTCATTACTGTCATTAAATTGTGCAATGTCATTCTGCAAGGAAATTTTTATGACTCATAACGAAGTCCTTTTATCAGTCATTTTTCACAACCTGGAAGTATTTTTAATCTTTTTTTGTTCTGTTCCTGACCACACTATTGATACTGCAAAGAATTATAGCTTCTCAGCAAAAATCAAACCATGAGGCCTGATATAGAATCACCGCAAATGACACATTCATCGTCTAAGGAATGAATTAACATACACGTTGGAAATGTAATTAGGGAACTAGAATCACATACATTGCTACATAATCTACCCTCCCAAAATATATAAAAGGCCCATTTTCTGAATGTAGATTCATTCTCCATCGCCTTGCAAAGAGGAAAGAAGAATAACATTACAGATTAAAGGTAAAATGTTCTTACAGTACATCTCACATCAAACTTTCTTCAAGTTGGTTTTTCTATGTGGAGATGCATGTGGAAATAACAACATATATATATTGTTTTAGGCTCATCATGAAGTTTTTGACAATTCTCCTTTGCTTCCTTGTCGCTGCACTTGCTGGTAAGTACTTAAACGAAGTTTTTTCCCTGTTTTATCGTCAAATAAAATAAGCAAGCATGCTTAGAATCGAACTATTATAATATGAGCTATTCCTCCTGTGTTTAGTTTACGCAGCAGAAGAAACACCAAAAGAAGAAATTCAAGGTATTTTTCCAAACAAAGAAAACTTCATATTAAATTTGTTCAAACACAATACGTCATACTAAAAATGCATTTTAATCTTTATATTGCAGCGCAAACTTAAATAACAAATAAATATATACATTATGAGACATATCAAGTAAAATGTACAATTTTCTTTAGATACCGAAATTGAAAATGAACAACCGGTCGCAGATGATAGCGACGCTGACCAAGAAAATGACCCCAGTGTTTATCCATACCGTGGAAACTACAGATACAGTAAGAGATATGGAGTTCGTGGATACAGATATGGGCATTCTTCCAGATACGGAAGTAGATACACATACGGAGGTGTTCATAAATATGGTGGACGTGGACGTCAATATGGAGGATATTCTTACGGACATGGAGTAAGACGTGGAAAATACGGAAACAAGGTTTATGGAGATGCAACATATGGTGGGCGATATGCTGGACATGGACGTCGATATGTTGGACATGGACAAAGATATGTTGGACATGGTCGACGATATGTTGGACACGGACGCAGATATATTGGACATGGGCGCAGATATGTTGGACATGGACGCAGATATGTTAGATATGGCAAAGGTTATGGCCGTGGCATAAGTTACGGTCATGGAAAATATGGACGCAAGGTTTACGGAGATGCATCATACAAAGGTGGTTATGCGTACGGTGGACGCCGATATGGTGGACGCCGATATGTTGGACACGGGCGAAGATATGTTGGACATGGACGAAGATATGTTGGACATGGACGCAGATATGTTGGATATGGTAAAGGTTATGGCCGTGGCGTAAGTTATGGACATGGAAAATATGGACGCAAGGTTTACGGAGATGCATCATACAAAGGTGGTTATACGTACGGTGGACGCCGATATGGTGGACGCCCATATGGTGGACGCCGATATGGTGGACGCCGATATGGTGGACACGGTCGAAGATATGTTGGACATGGACGCAGATATGTTGGATATGGTAAAGGTTATGGCCGTGGCGTAAGTTACGGACATGGAAAATATGGACGCAAGGTTTACGGAGATGCATCATACAAAGGTGGTTATACGTACGGTGGACGCCGATATGGTGGACGCCGATATGGTGGACGCCGATATGCTGGACACGGACGACGATATGGTGGTCACGGACGAAGATATGGTGGATATGGTAACCGATATGGAAATCGTGGATATGGGTACGGTGCTCGTGGTTACCGCTATGGTCATAAGGCGTACGGAGATGAGCAATAAATTTATATAAAAACTAATTATTTGATTTTGGTGTTAGAAAAATATATCATATTCATACTACTTACATTTTTTTTATTAATATAACCACTCAAAGATATTGTATCTGACTGATACAAGTCTCTTATTAAAGTGAATTAATTGAGTGAATTTCGGTTGTAATTGGATTTTTAATTTCTATTAACACGTGTAAGGTCATAGGGTAAGTTGCGAACGTTGCAAGCCAATGTACATGGTTCTTTGGCGTTAGCATAAATAAGGTATTGAAACTGGAGTCGACAAAAAAATCTGTGAAATTTTTTAAATGAATTCCTATCTCCTATAATAATACTGAGAGTGTTTGCGTCAAAAAATTTATGTCTAATTTTTTTAATTTCTCTAACGTTACAGCGCAACGTTAATGCATTTACGCTGACGTCAATCCGTTTAAAAAGATTGGAGAAGCTATTGCATTGCACTTAAAATTTGAAGCTAACTAACGTGGAAACGAAGTGTTGATGTCAGTCATTTTTAAATGCGTTAGTAACTAGGGACCACCTGGGACCAAGTTTCCCAAACCTGGGTCCACAAAATCGTTTCGGAATGAACGGGTTAATGACGTCATCAAAGAGCCCCTGGATCCGAATATCTCTGTAACAGATCGGCAAAAACAAGTAGTCCTATATATTTTTTTAATCAGTGTATCAAGATCTATACGATGAAAGACAGCATAAATTTCTCAAAAAAATAATGTATTTTGGCAGATCCTTGCTGACGTCAGCAAAATCTTAAAACCCTTATATCTCCTTATGCTTTCGTCGAAAATATATGATGCTATACATTATTGTGGTCAGCGTTTCAATATCTACACATTACAGGCAGCAGAGAAACTAAATTTTACATTTTGTTTTTGTTTTTGTACATGCAATGCGGAAGTCAGTAAAACATCTAAAACAACGTATTTTTCCATTGTCCTTCTGTCTAGGAGGATTTTTCCACATGCCTAATAGTTTTTATATATTATAGAAATACCTTTTTTATTGCCTTACAATATCTTCTTCCTGCAATTTAACTTTCGGCTGTTTTGGCGTTGATAAACCGTTAATTGTGACATTAAGTATAACTGAAAAAATTAGCAACACGACATTTAAGTTAAAATCTGCGTTTTATCATTTCTCCCTTGTATAGAAATGACAGTAAATGTTCTAAGCAAAGAAAGTTCAAGGTTTTACTAAGCTCTCAATAGAAGATGAAATCATATATTGAAAGTGTTTGAAGGCAACAAGGAAACCTATTTTGATAAAAAAAATATTAATAATTGAGATCTTGAAAATAAATAACGGTATGTTTATAACAATGCAAAGAAGATAGATATGTGTAGTGGTTATTTAAAGCTTTCATTAAACTGTTTGTTAGTAATATTTTTTTTGAAGGTCAACATAACTCAATTTTGTAAATCCATTGATGTAAAATACGCAGAGATAGTCTATTACAGGGTCTTGTTCTATTTTATTCAGAAAATTTGAAGGAAATCTGTTTTTCTAACCGATCACATTTGAAAAATTAATTAATATGGCTACACCATATAAAAGTCCATAAAAAGTTATGAAAAAGAATTGAACAGGCTGAAATGATATAGCGGTGAAGCTAAAGTTAGTTCTACTTAGCTAGTCATCAGTTTATAAAAAAACGATTCAGTGACAGTGACTGAGACTTTGTAAACGCTATAGTAAATCCTTTATCTACTTGGAATATATTTGCTTACAGTTAACTTTATTATTTTTATTTTACAGATGTCAAATTTTTAAATTCATTTTCGTAAAGAACATGTTAGCTATTTACACATTTAAATTTTGGGGAGAAGGTCGTTTTTCATTTTTGAGCCACATGTTTTTAGCGTTTTTTTCCTTTCCTGCTAGCTAGTTAATTTATTTATTTTTTAAATGTCAATAGCTACATTGAATGTAGCAAATAATTTTTCATGAAATGTTTAAAATGTTTCACATTGACATTAAAGACAAGTTGTAAACAAGGAGCTTTGGTAGGAATAACAAAATAGCCACTTCCCAGTAAACACAAAGACGTCTTAAAAACGTCTATAATTTGTCCAGACGTCTTTCGATTAAAAAAGACGTCTCAAAGACTTCTTTATTCGGTCTCTGTGAGACCAATAAGATCCCTTTTAAAATGAACGACGTATTTATTTGATCCCTGTAAGACCAGAAAAATCTCGTTCGAAATAAACGTCTTAAAGACGTGTTGATTTGGTTTAACAGAAAACTGCTACAAACTCGTTGGAATAGAATGACTCGAAGACGTCTTTTCTTTTCTTCTAAAAACCCGTTAGAAGTCTGTCGAACAAACCTCTTATGTCTCATCAATCATAAATTTGAAAACAAAACGGTTCGGAAAGTAAACCCGCCAACGAGTATGATATTTTCTACGCACGGGGTAATCGCTATACGATTTTTATCAGAAACATTTTGTAAGAAAAATTAAGCTAAGATTTGCTAAAAGTAAAAAAAAAGGAAGAACATTGACAGGTTTGGGTCTTCTGGCAAAAGGTTATCCAACCTTCCCAATACAAAGAAGCCTAATAAGCCCTTGGGACGAAGTGCACTTGTAGCAGTTTTAGCTTCACTATCCCTTCCCCTTCAAGTGCACGTTACACATGTTCTAAAGTTTCACACCTGTAAAGTTTGTTCTTATAAATAAAACAGTAGCTACTTTATATATGGATGTAATGACTTTTAAAGAAAGCACATCATCCAACGTGCGCATTATGATAGACATATCTTTAAGCAGGTCTTAGACCGAAGTGTTTTTGATTGGCGAAAATAAAATAACGCTGTTGCTCTAGACAACATTCAAAGATACTAACTGTTATTGTATATGTTCAAAACTTTATTTTGTAGTATTACACTATATATTTCTATATTTATCTATATATATTTATCTATATATCTATATTTTCTGTTATGCACGCTTTCTTATAAGCAAAAGAGCAGTTTAGGTTAATGCAGCTTAGATGTTTCTGTTTCAAAGGCTCGATTGTTGCTTATCTGTTGCCTATTGATCTTTTCTTTTAGAACAAGAAATGTTTTCGAAACTAATGTTTTTGTTTTCGTTGTTGTTGCTTATTTAAAAGCTTGTATATCATATTATTTTATTCTTATAAAACTGTTTATTTATATAAATAATAGAAATGTAAATTTCTATTAAATACTTCATCATCATTTTCTTAACCCTTTTCTTGTTTTGGTTTGTCACACCTCCTTCAGAATTAGAATTACTAAAATGCTAGTATGCATAGGCTAAATTATCTAAAGCACGCCTGCCTTGGCAGTATAACGTTTGAAAGAGACTAAATAAAGACGTCTTTAAGACGTTTCGGTACCTACGGGAACGTCTCAAAAACGTCCTAAACACATCGCAAAAAGACGTCTTTTTCCGTTTGTAAAAGACGTCTTTAGGTGTTACGTTTTTAGACGGGTCAGAGACGTCTCAGGGATCTGGTCTTTAAAAGACGTTTAAAGACGTATTCAAGACGTCTCGTGTTTACTGGGTTATAAACAATGATTTACACCCTGTGTTATTGCGTGGAATCTGAAATTATCAACTCTAATTCTCTAATCGATTATTTAAAACACAGAAAATCATCTTTTTTACGTTCTCTCAAGGTTGTAGCATGCAAAAAATACAGCTTTTTTTGCATGTGGAAAAGGACTTTTTTGACATAATTTGGTGTAGATTAGGAAGTGATAATAACACCTACGATTTTATCCGGCCATTTGGAATGGAAATAATCTTTATTACAGCTGTTTCGCAATACTGTATAGCAATGTTGTTTAAGTGCACTATTGCGATTAATAACTCTTTATACAGCGTAAAGATGCAACAATGTCTAGACACTGTTTCCTTGTCACAACCCTCATATAGTTATCCAGGGATCATATAACTAAAGTGTTTCATCATACCGATTGGCGTTCGCCTACAGTGCCGAAGGCCTCAAGTTCAAACTCTGACCGACTCAAGCCAGAAACTACAAAAGCGTAAATTGATCCTAAGTTTCAGCATGAGAAGAGAAAAATATATTAGGCGGTTGTCTAGTTGATCGACTGCTCGCCTGGCACGCCTTCCGCCTTAATAATTTGTGGAAGTGAACATTATAGCTTAGAAATTTGATATGATTCACAGCACATGAAAGGAAACCTGTGGTCAATATATAGTAGGAATTCACTCTTTTTTTCTGATCAAAACAATTCCATAAGAACGCGAGCCTAGATATATAATAAATTATATCTGATCTGGTGAAAAAATAGAACAATTTCAAACTCATATCATTGTTCTCACAACTAAGAATTACCTAAATCTGTACAATATACGAATTCTTTTGCAGTTCCGTCTCAAGGTAACAGAACGGAACTGCAAGAGACAAGAAAAGCTTTTAATGTGACATTTGAAAAGAGAACAAAATAAAATGTAACACAATACAACCGAGTAACTTATTTGCAAATACATTTCCTTGGTTAGTCCCCTTATTAAATTTACGCAGCTGAAATTGAAGTCGGTTGAACTTTAAACTGAGCTTCCTTGTGTTTATCTACATTAGTGAAATACCAGTTTACTGAACAAGCTTACCTTATTGAACAAGGTCGTATAAATGTTTTGGGTTAAATAAGTTTTACCATAGCATCTGCAACATTTTAAATAATTACCACGTTTTTTCCCGGTGATCTAAACTTTTATAAAGCTAAACTCCCGTTTTTTAAAGAAGATGCTAAGGATATTCAGCTAGCTAAAGTTTGTTTTAGAATGTTGCTTTGTTGGTCTTGGAATAGTATACAAACAACGTTTGAAAACTTTAAGTCTATTTTTGTTAATACATTTTGTTTATTTCGTCAGTTGTTGAAAGTAATTAACGAGTAGAAAATGTGAACACACTCTGTACACAAATGATTGCACGTCTACCACTGAACTTTTGGCTGGATTTTATCTCTTGCTGTAGTACCTGCATAAATACTAAAAATCACGCTCACCAAAGTGACAAACTTGTAAAAATTGAGAACATTAAATACGATTAATGTTTTTCTTGATAAAATAAAAATGGTAAAAGAAAATGTGACAAACGATAAGATCAAGAGAGATTCAACATTATCAAAACTTTCTCATGCCATTAAACGACAAAGTATTTTTATATCGAATTACATCTACAATTTCAGATGTTATTATCTTAATAAAAATTTATAGCTGCATTTACTACTGTCATTAAATTGTCATTCTGCAGAGAAATTTTTATGATGCATAATTACCTTAACGAAGTTTTTTTTGAGTCATTTTTCACAACCTGGAAGTTTTTTAATCTTTTTTTGTTCTGTTCCTGACCACACTATCGTTACTGCAAAGAATTATAGCTTCTCAGCAAAAATTAAACCATGAGGCCTGATACAGAATCACCACAAATGACACATTCACCGTCTAAGGAATGAATTAGCATACACGTTGGAAAATGTAATTAGGCAAATAGAATCACATCTATTGCTTCATAAGCTACCCTCCCAAAATATATAAAAGGCCCATTTTCTGAGTGTAGATTCATTCTCTATCGCCTTGCAACGCAGAAAGAAGAATAACATTACAGATTAAAGGTAAAATGTTCTTACAGTACATCTCAAATTAAACTTTCTTTAAGTTGGTTTTTCCGTATAGATGGAAATAAAAGTATCAATATTGTTTTAGGTTCATTATGAAGTTTTTGGCAATTCTCGTTTGTTTCCTTGTCGCTGCACTTGCTGGTAAGTACTTAAACGAAGTTTGTTCGCCGTTATATCGTCAAATAAAATAAGCAAGCATGCTTAGAATCGACATATTATAATATGAGACATACCTCCTGTTTAGTTTATGCAGCAGAAGAAACACCAAAAGAAGAAATTCAAGGTATTTATCCAACAAACAAAATTTTATAAATTCGTTCAAAAACATTAGTTCATACTATAAATGCATTTTAATCTTCATATTACAGCACAAAACTAAATAACAAAGACATATAGACATGACATCAAGTAAAATGTACAATTTTCTTTAGATACCGAAATTGAAAATGAACAACCGGTTGCAGATGATAGCGACGCTGACCAAGAAAATGACCCCAGTGTTTATCCATACCGTGGAAACTACAGATACGGTAAGAGATATGGAGTTCGTGGATACAGATATGGGCATTCTTCCAGATATGGAGGTCTTGGATACAGATACGGAGGTGTTCATAAATATGGTGGACGTGGACGTCGATATGGAGGATATTCTTACGGACACGGAGTAGGACGTGGCAAATACGGAAATAAGGTTTATGGAGATGCCAGATATGGTGGGCGATATGCTGGACATGGACGTCGATATGTTGGACACGGACGAAGATATGTTGGACATAGTCGACGATATGTTGGACACGGACGTAGATATGTTGGACATGTACGAAGATATGTTGGATATGGTAAAGGTTATGGCCGTGGCGTAAAATACGGACATGGAAAATATGGACGCAAGGCTTACGGAGATGCGTCATACAAAGGCAGTTATACGTACGGTGGACGCCGATATGGTGGACACGGGCGAAGATATGTTGGACATGGTCGACGATATGTTGGACATGGACGAAGATATGTTGGACACGGTCGACGATATGTTGGACATGGCCGACGATATGGTGGATACGGTAAAGGTTATGGACGTGGCGTAAGTTACGGATATGGAAAATATGGACACAAGGCTTACGGAGATGCATCATACAAAGGTGGTTACACGTATGGTGGACGTCGATATGGTGGACACGGACGAAGATATGTTGGACATGGTCGACGATATGGTGGTCACGGGCGAAGATATGTTGGATATGGTAACCGATATGGAAGTCGAGGATATGGATACGGTGGTCGTGGTTACCGCTATGGTCATAAGGCGTACGGAGATGAGCAATAAATTTATTTTAAAATAAAACTTTGATTTCGGTGTTAGAAAAATATATCATATTCATACTACCTACGTTTTTTCATATTATTACTGCTCAAAAAAAGTAGTACTTGATTGTTACTAGCCTCTTTTTGATTGGATTTTAATTTCCTTTAACACGTGTAAGGTCATAGGGTTAGTTTTGAACGCGGCAAAGCAATGCACATGGTGATTTGGCGTTAGCATAAATAAGGTATCATAACTGGAATCAACAAGAAAATGTTTAATTTTGTGAAATTTGTGCAAACATTATACTGCTTAATTACAGAAATACTTTTTTTATTGCCTTATTTGTTTTGAACATAAACGAGGAAGATCCGTCTCGGAGATGGAGACCCGTCACGTCACATTAATTTTGGGTTTTTATAGTTTCTTCGCGCACTTTTTACATTGCTTCTAATCTCCGTACGAATAGGACAGGTGTGTGGTAAAAGTGAGAATCGAAAATATCGTAGTTCTTGATTGAATTCTTAACGTAAAGAGTTTCTTCAAGCAGCAAAAAGGAAGCAAGCGCAGTAAACGACGCAATAGTTGTGTTTCATGTTTTATTTTCTATGAAACGTCATCATCATACTGTACTAGACCGACCGATGTACCGTATTTTATTCTACCGCCCCCGTGTGTTCGCATAGTTGCGTCTGCTTTCTTGTGTACCCTCCGCACACAAAACACAATTTCTGCTCTCTGTAATTTAACTTTCGGGTGTTTTGTTGTTCTTCTTAAAGTCATTAGTTGTGAAATTAAATATAACTGAAAAAAATTACCAACACGACATTTAAGTTCAAATCTGCCTTCTAACGTTCCTCTCATGTATGGGAATGATAATTAATGTTCTAAGTCGATACTAACCAATAACATGGTGGCAAACGACACGCCTTTAAGACAGTGTTCAATATATCTGGTTTAAATATTTTAGTTCAAAGTTGCTCACAATAGAAGATGAAATCATTTATTGTAAGTCAAAAGCTGAGGCAGGAGGTTATTCCCAATTTTCGAGAAGATAGATATGGGTAGAAATAAAAAGTGGTTAATTAAAGCATTCATTAAAGGAATTGGAGGAAATCTGTTTTTTCAATCAGTCATATTTGATAGATTTTACTCAACACGTATAATTGATTACCGTCGCAACACCCCTTATCCATAAAAAGTTATGAAAAGGGATTCCACGGGCTGAATTAGCACAGCAGTGAAGCTGAACGCTATTTCTACTTAGCTAGTCAACGATTTTATAAGAAAACGATTTATTTTAGAATTCCCTATATTAATAATTGAGCTAAATGTTTTGTAAAACGCTAGGCAGAGCCCACGCTCTGGGGTCAGCATGCTACCGAAGGTGCAAGTGGCATGAGTCACTTCCAATCCCTAGCATCTCTTGAAAATGTTTAGAAAGTTATTCTTTTGCTTTTTTTGAGAGATGAAAAGAAAGTGGCTACGTGATTTTACAGCTGCCTTCTATAATAAAAGGATTAAGCAAAGCAGAGCATGATGAAAAACGTTATTAAGTAAATAGTGAATCATATAGATGTAGGGAAGGCTTATTGGTTTCAAAGCAGAGCAAAAAATTGTTACTTCGGTGATGAGAATAGCTGCCCTGAAACTTTGCAAACGTTATAGTAAACTTTTAACCTCCATGGAATATTTTTGCTTGCAATTCTGCAATATCTTATTACTTTCACTTTATAGATATCGAAATTTTAGAATTCAATTTTGTGAAGAACATGTTTGCTACTTACATATTTAAATATTGTGGAGAAAGTCTTTTTTTCATTTTATAGCCAGATATTTTTATTGTGTCTTTCTTCCTTGCTAACCACTTCAGATCCTTAATTTTTATATTTAAATGTTTTAGTTATATTGAATGTGTCTTTACCCTTTTTTCAGTTCGTAGCAAATAATGTTTTATAAAATGTCCACAATGTTTCACATTCACATTGACAAGATACGTTGTGAACAAGGTGCTTTGGGAGGAATAACAAAATAGCCACCTATAAGCATTGATTAACACCAGGTGTTATTGCACGGATTCTGAAAGTTTAAAATACAAAACCCCCTTTTGTAGCATACAAAAAAAACAGCTACAAAGATTGACTGTAAGATATATAGAAAAGTACATTTCTGGCAGGATTGGGTGTGGATTAAAAATCGATGATCACACCTATGATTTTATCCGGTCATATGAAAAGGAAATAAACTTTATTACAGCTGTTTCGCAATGCTGCATAGCAATGTTGTCTCAGCTCACTATTAACATTAATTACTTCTTATGCAGAGTGAAGATGATGTCTAGACACTGCTTCATTTGTGTCGCAATCCTCATGTAGTCATCAAAGAATAATATAGTTACAGCGCTTTATCTTTATAAAGTTGCTAAAATAAAAATCATGGCCTATAAATTTTAGACGGTTTACAGCAAATAAAAAGAACACCTGTCGTCAATGAAGAGTAGCAATGCACGCTTTTTTGTGATCAACACAATTTTTAGGAGAGCGAGGCTAGATTAATAGAATATTATGTACAATAGACTCTCTGTAATTCTGTAATTATATTACTTCAGAGGTAAGTCATTCGCTTTTTCCTTTAAAAGGGGACCATTGGTGGGGATGTTTTGACTTCGTAGATTTAGCAACCATTTCATCAAAGTTCTATTCAATGATTTGTATGTTTCTGGGCCTCTTCTCTTATTTCCTTGCAAATAACTTTGAAATGATTCCATGATTTTTACTTTATTCTTTTTCCAGGTGGAAAGAGTATCTTTAAGAACTCTAAATTGTGCAGCTACTTCATTTGATGAAACTCCTTTCTCAAGTTGTTGGAGTGCCTCGTATTTTGTGTTCACAAACTTTTCACTGTGCCGAAGTTTTGCTGGAAGAGTCGCCATCTTGTTGATTAATAACAATAATATATCCTTTGTAGTTTGAAAAGAATCATACACCTTCGATTCTAAAATGGAACATATAAAACCCTGTTTACACTCGATGAAAAATTAGCAGAGGGAGATAAAATGGTTACTTCACGTAATTCGATCTTTAAAAGTCCGATTTACGGGGTGAAATGATCTAAATGAACCGGAAATATGGTTCGAAATATAGAGGTATTCGAATTAAGAAGAGATTCGAGTCAGGGAAGTCGAATTACAGAGAGTCTACTGTATTATATATATATATATATATATATATATATATATATATATATATATATATATATATATATATATATATATATATATATATATATATATATATATATATATATATATATATATATATATATATATATATATATATATATATATATATATATATATATATATATATATATATATATATATATATATATATATATATATATATATATATATATATATATATATATATATATATATATATATATATATATATATATATATATATATATATATATATATATATATATATATATATATATATATATATATATATATATATATATATATATATATATATATATATATATATATATATATATATATATATATATATATATATATATATATATATATATATATATATATATATATATATATATATATATATATATATATATATATATATATATATATATATATATATATATATATATATATATATATATATATATATATATATATATATATATATATATATATATATATATATATATATATATATATATATTTATAAGAAAACAGCAATAATCAGTTAAGATTTTACTGGTGTCTGTACAAAGAGCATGCATGACTTCTTATACCATATCAGCTAATTACACTAGCTAATTGATAAAATTGCTCTTTGAGCCAATCTACAACATTTTAAACCAACTACTTTGACTATTGCCCAATTTTATGATTTCAGCAGCGCCAACATTATTTAAATTCGGTTAGACTCAGATCTTTAATGCAGTGCATACAATAACAACCTACTGGCTACTAAAAAAATTAACAAATTTCGTGTTTTCATTCTCGAATCTTCTTTATCCAATGTGTACCATATATACTCTTTTTTGTACTTTTTCTACGTTGCTTCTGTTTTTACTCGTTATGTGCGAACATTTTATGCCGTATATGGATGTAATTCAGTCTTATTACATAATTGCATTGACTTGAAGAAATGACTCTTAGTTTATAAGTTGTAGCTACTCGTGGCATTAAGAGTCAATTTTCAACACATAGAAAAAACTAAATTAAAACTTCAAGTTATAACAAAAATAAACACTATAAGAGCAATTAAAATAAATTGTAGATTTAGTTTTTGAAATTTTAAATTGAAGAATTGAAGGTAAAATGCAATTTCTTCAATAAAAATTAGATTTCTTGAAAAAAATTCTTGACGAGGTAAAAGGTAGAAATATTTTTTTAAATAATTTTTTCAGGAGTTTCTCCAGAGATCAAAATAAAGATAGCATCTCATATAAATGTTACAGGCAATAGTTGAAAAAAATATTTAAAAAAAATTAATAAAAATAATTATTAAACGTTGATCAAATTATAAACATATGCGAGAGAGGTCAAAAACTTAAGAATAGTTTCATAAGCCTGCAAATGGCATGATTTTAACTTTTTCTTTTTAGAGAATGTGGTACGATTCGTTAAAAAGAATCGTCAGCTAATTTTAGAAATATCATCAATCATTATGTGTAATGGAAGAGATCGTTAAATGTAAATGTGTCGTTAGAGCGCAATGCGCAATTTTATTCGAAAGTATCTATATTATAATATCCGTATACGTCTGTCTGCCGGACTGTCTGTCACACAAAATGGTAGCTTAACTGCGCAAATAGCGAGACGCACGCAATGCGGTATAAAAAGGACGGGCGAACCCGTGGATTGTTCCACAGGGTAACAACAAATTTATATGGCGCTTTTCCCGCCAAACCTTACTCGTTGTCTATCTTACAGCCCGTTCTACTATTTCTTCAATTTTTTATTATTATCAATGTAATTCTAAACATTTATAGGCATTTATCAATTAAATTGTGTTTATTTCTAAGTTTTGAGCTAGCCCCTTATGGGTAGCTCAAACACTTACAACCAAAATAAATGCACATAATATCTGTTGAAAATATACTTAGCATTTTTATAAAACATGTTGAGTTTTCTGTTTAAAACTCCTTGACGATATTGTTAAAGAATCTTTATCATTCTCCAGTTTTCATCCAACTTCTTGTTTTAATTCATCGTCACATTAACACAAAAATATTATGGTGGATGAAATGTTGGAGGTGTTTAATTCGAGCTTTTCACCACACAAACGCAGCTGAGCTATCTTTTGCATTAATAAATTTTTTTTTACACTTCCTTTAACTGACCACCCATGAGAACTTGATTAACCTTGATAAAAACCCAAGCATTGTCAGAGAATCAAAACATTGAAAGAAATCTTAATGAATACATATTGGAGTTCGCTTGTCTTTGTGAGCGAGGAACGGATGCATGGCAGCCAGCTTAGAAACGGGATTTTTTTGTAATATACAAATCCATCATACGTATTCGTTTCTAGTGCACATAAAATGGGGCAGCGAAACTAGAAGCATAGCCAAATGAAAATATAGCAAATTGATATGTGTTTATCTACAGTTATCGGTAATCATCACTGTGTTTCTTAACTCTATGTACGTAATGCATCATTTGCTTTCTAATAGTAAAAGTATTTTAAAAGCACACGCTGATAACAGGTATGCATTACCTAGAGGAAACGAGGTACTTAATTAGCCATGACTTCATGAAACGGTATAGAATCGAAATATGACTGCTTTATATATATTTTGCAAAGCAAAACCAAGTTGAAAATAACTTGATGAAAAGTTGTATATCTTACATTTCTCATTGGTGTTGAATATGCCTGATTAATGGCTACTCTGACACTGATTACTTTGACATTTGATCAACATCATGTGGCAAGTCCTTCGTAAAGTGGTCAGTTTTAAAAACCAAAACGTTTTCTTTTTAAATATTTATTTTGAAAAACACTGTTGTTGATGTTAAGTTAATGTGAGGGCAAAAACGAATACTACTGAACCCTTAAATATGGCGCAGAAAATGTAAATCACAATTTTAACGTACAGTGAAAAAAAAACATGTCAAAAGGGCAAAAAAAAAATGAAATAAAAATCGATTTGTTTTAAATGGTGACAAAAAGTTCATATTTTAAATTTCAAAAATTGCTTGAAATATCAAAAATATAAAAGTTGAAAAAAACCTTCACCAGGGGCGGATCTAGGGTTAGGCAGCCTAGGCAATTGCCTAAGCCTAGTTTTGTGAACTAGAAAAAAAATTCTCTATAGATAGAATAATCTAAAAAAAACTAAATTATTTTTATCAATTTATTTTTGGCATCCGCCGATTTCGACTATGACGATGCGCGGCGTGCGTGTTTTATTTTACTCAAATAAGCAAACCCGGGGCGATCTTAGGCAAAATGTCTATTCGCCTAAAACGTCCGCGGGTTTTAAAGTTCCGAATGAATGAAAATCACAGATGGAAGAAAAAACGCCTAAAACGTCCGCGGGTTTTCAAGTTCCAATAAATGAAATTCTGGAATGTGAAGAAAAAACGCCTAAAACGTCCGTGGGTTTTAAAGTTTAAACGCCTAAAACGACCACGGGTACGGTTACATGGAGTGGATGTTTCTTTTTCAACATGGTTTACCTGGATCAGGTCCAATTGCAGGGAGCACTTCAAATGTCTAGAATATTAAAGCAATTGTATGCCACCTAAGTTAAATAAAGAAGTTTTGAATTTGGAAACCTTTTCAGATATTGAAAGGATTGGAAATGCTGGAGAGAAGTATTTTGGCCACGTGTGCCGTGTTGTTGTCTCAAACCAAACCTTTATCTTCCTCTGCAAGAGACAATAAATTCAGTAATACTTGAAATATTTTAGTTTTAGCTGCTCCTGAATTTTAGGCACTTTTGTGTCAAGAACTATTCTTAAAAGTGGTAAACCACCAGATGTTCTTACAAAACGTGTAATTTAAATCTTTTTCTTATCAAAACAAAAGGTTTTAACTTGGCCTTGATCAAATGCATTGTTTAAAAACATAAAAGCCCAATGCCAAACGAGATAGCTAACGGAGGCAATTTATGTAAACACTGTCTTGGCGGTCGAAAGATGTTTTGATGTGTATGTTAAATTCGGTATAGAGTATTACTAGCTACCTGTATGTGTATTAGTTGGAATTTTGTTAGTTTTTTTTCTTTAACGTCTTAAGGGTCACTGGCTTCGTGTAGGCTTCGTGTAGCCGTTTATGCAACTGTGTATCTTTGTTTCTGTTTGGGAGAGAATACATTCTTGTAAGATAACTAAGGGACAGCTCTTTCATGAACGCAAAAGTCCAAGCTAAATGTTAATAGATCTGCAGATCCCCTTTCCCTCCCCTAAACATCAAATCAGAAAAGGTAATCTTTGAATGTTGTCAGTCCTTGAAACCATAAGCACTCATCCATGTGTCCCTGCTAAGCAGGTAGACACTAAAAGTTATTAATTCTTTCTGTTCTCTAAGAAATCGATGTATACAGTATGAGATATAATTAAACGTCAAAGGATTCTACCTCGTCCCACCGCCAAATTTATACACTTAGCATATACTTTTTTATTGTGATTGTCCCTAAGAACTTTGACTTTGTGGGAACTTTTAAACAGTGCATTTTATATGCAACATCCCACTGCTCATTTTAAAACTTTTAAGAACACGAGAAGATCTCTTTGACTTTCCCATGTTACTTTTAATTGTAATAATATTGCTAAAAACAAAAGAATGAAGCAATACCTAATCTAAGAATAGTCCAAGTTTGTTTTATAATATTTCTTATTCTCATCTTGCTGAGCAATACATTGATATAATTTTGTTTTAGGATAAGATATTTTGATGTCACCCTGGTACCTAAGATGAATATTCTTCTGACAATGAAAATCACCATCAATTAAAAGAACACAGATTTGTTAATCCTTATAATATTGGAAAACTGTAAACAATGGATATATATCTGGTATAATCCACAAAGTTGTGTTTCATAAGAGGAACTAAGAAGGTGAAAAAAATCAATCAAAATAATTTGTATTTTGATGTCACCCTGGTACCTATGATGAATATTCAAGTAAATAACACAGAAGATTTGTTCTGAATCCTTATAATATTGGAAAACTGTAAACAATGGATATATATCTGGTATAATCCACAAAGTTGGTGAAAAAAATCAATCAAAATAACTTGTGAATATTCAAGTAAATCATAGAAATGATTTTCACGTAAAACATATACAGATCGAAACAAGAATTGCATGTTAAAAAACGTTCTGTTACAGACTGTAAACTAACAAAATGTCATGTCAACTTATGGATATGAGTAGGATTTGTATATATGTTGCTTTTTATATGAGAATCTTCATAATTGGCTTATAGTTACTAAAACTTTCTTAAAGATTTTACAGTATTAAAATATTTTTTAAACATAGTTGACAGGGACATGTAAGGGTAAATAATATGAGACATCTTAAATGTTTTGATGTTATTTTTCTAATTTCTAACTCTTTTCTGGCTTAATAAACTGCCTTTCTCTTGTGGGAATTTCATAGCATTAAAATTAATGCTTAATAGAAATTGGTGCAAAACTACACCAGTAACCCTAATGCTAAACTGTATTAACTTCATGAAGAGGTGATTACTATATACTTTTTGTACACGTTTATTATATGTTGCGATCTTACACTGTAAGTCTAACTGGAAATCTTTCATTCTTTTATATGCTGGTTTTCTTTGTGCATTTGCAGGTTGTTACCACAGACTATAATTTTCCAAACAATATTTCTACGTTGCACTACTGTTGACTATCTATTCCTAAAATTGTCTTGTAATGTAATTTTTTGTTGTATTGTTAGTTATTAGACTTATTGCATGTTTTGAAATGAAGCAAATCCCCAACTTATTACTTGTACTCGTATTATGTGCGCAAAACGAAAAAAGATGCTAAGATACTTAATACCAATATGTGATTCAAAGAAATTATGGAAACGCTAACCCTGTTTCAAATCGAATTTGCTAACCAGACGCATTTTCCATCCGCATGTTTTAACAAGGATAAAGTGGTAAAACTACGGGGGTTACTGTTATTTGTTTGGCTATAAAGAAACTTTCGTTTCTAATCTAGAAGGATTCTTAATAACTAAAAACCTTACTTTTGGGAAAATTTTAGTTCCTTTTACAGCAAAAACACAAAACGGCCGATTTACCTCGTACAACACCACAACCCTTGACATTACTTTGCCAAAAAATCTATGAAATTTTGCCTAACCAGAAAAAAATCCTAGATCCGCCCCTGTTCACTAAACTTGAATACAAAATTAGATTTAAAACATTTTTTTATAACTCTATATGCATTTAAAACAGTGATCATCAAAATAAATATAAAATGTTTGAATTTTAAAAACCATAAATGACCTGGAAATTAATATAGCTACAAGTCTCAAGTATGGATTAACTTGCAATGTCACTCTACCAATAACCACACTGTTTATCCTTAATACACTTATTGTATGATGTTCTAAATGTGTGATAAAATAATATAATAACTTTGTGGTTTCCCAGACTCCTCGCCACGCGGTCTTGATGTTGCAATGGAAATTAAAATTAGGCCAATTGGCAAAAATGATAAGTCAGATGTTGTTATTTATTTCCTAATACATATATAAGAACTTTTTAAACTCTCATTCCACATTAATTACTGTCGTTGTAATGTGACAAGGAAAGAATTATTGCCACCGAAGTTGCACTTGCGAATTATACCTAGTTTGGGCAATGAATAAAACGCAAAAAAACCCCTTTTATTCAACAATTTATCTTAAACCTTTTGTCGAACTTCTTCAATGAATGAAAAGTATAAATACACAAATAAGTATCAAAGCATTGATCACTGAATAAGCAACAGTGGTAAAAACTTCACATTCTCAAGTTGGAAATATATTAGGGATGCTTTTCTCTTTATTGTTATTATTTTAAAAAATATCGAATCTTTTTTTTATAAAATAGAATTGACCACGATGGCAATAAATTTAGAACAAGTTGCCCTTAAAACTTTTTACAACTTGCTTTTCGTTATATTAAAATCGAATTGTAAAGAAGAAACAATGTTGTTGTACCAGTAATTTTGCATTTTAAACTCGTATAATTGTGGATTTAAAATGCAGTTTCTGATCAAATGAGAGAAAGAGAGCTTGCAGTCTGTCGCCAGTAGAGTATTGACGCATAATTTTTGCCAATGTGAAAAAAAGTTGTCGTTTTAAATTAGTTTTGCATTTTCGATACATTTATATCATTGTCTGTAAAGCCCTTAAAAATCAAGGAAAAGGAGATGTACTAAGTACCCAACGAATAGCATTTTTAAAGCTTGCAATGTTTACTTGGAAAGGAGAAGTGCAACAAACAAACAAATGTTTTAACACAAAATAAGAAACTCATAATGGCAACTTAGCTCGAGTTTGTCCTTAATATCTTTACAATTTTGTTGCGCAGAACAATAGTCAGATTAAGTTTCTAAAATCATTAACTGTATTAACGATACATTCAGTTTATGCTAATAGTTGATATCATTTTGGTAACAGCAAGATGTTTATACAGTAATGACATTCGCATGCGTTTATCTTGTAAAACTCCATTTTGTTTTGTGTTATCAAATCAAAATCTGCTCTACCATAACTCCCTTAAAATTACAGGTTGTATAGACACAAAATTTAACGGATGTATAAAAGTTCAGAACATTAAAACAGTTTGTTTTCTTGTCAACAAAAAAAGAATAACTTTCTTAGCTTCATTTGCTGAAAATTTGATAACCCATAAGATTAAAAAAAGTGCTTATGTGGGAATCCAGCAATATCAAATTGTTCCCAAGCAATAAAAGTAATCTTATACTAAATTACAATAGTAATTGTTTATACTTGAATCTGAATGAAGACTTGTGGCTAGAACCATGACTATCATTAAATTGTGCAATGTCATTCAGCAAGCAAATATTTGTGAATCGTAATTAATTTAATAGTCTTTGTTCAGTCATTTCTTCACAACCTGGAAGAATTTCCTGTCCTATTTCTTCTGTTCCTGACCACGGTATTGTTACTGCAAGAAATAAAAGTAATTTTGCAAAAATTAAAGCATGCGGCCTGACGCAAAATCACTGTAAATTGGGCATTTATCGTTTAGTAAATCAATCCGAATACACGTTGGAAAAGTAATTAGGCCATTTAAATTACATCTATTGCTTCATCAGCTACCCTCCCAAAATATATAAAAAGGCCATTTTCTGAGTTTAGATTCATTCTCCATCGCCTTGCAAAGCGGAAAGAAGAATAACATTACTTATAAAAGGTAAAATGTTTGGCAGTACATCTCACATCAAATTTTTTTTATGTTGGTTTTTCTATGTTAAGGTATGTGTGGAAGTAATAATATAAATATTGTTGTAGGTTCATCATGAAGTTTTTGGCAATTCTCCTTTGTTTCCTTGTCGCTGCACTTGCTGGTAAGTAGTTATGCGAAGTTTGTTCGCCATTATGTGGTCAAATGAAATTAGCACACATGGTTAGACTGGGATTATTGTATCTAACTAGATTAGATATAATTTAAGCCTAAATAAGACGAATATAACTTGTAAATTTATGATGACTTTGGTAAAACTGCTTAAAATTAATTTAAAATGTAATTTATTGTTTAGTTCATGCAGTAGAAGAAACACCAAAAGACGATGTTGAAGGTATTTAATTTAACATTATCTCTGAACAATTTAGATTGTCTCCATTCTACATTGATTTAACCCTAACAAGGCATTTCATTAGCCATACTACAGCGCAAAAGTAAATAACACAAAGATTTGTACATAATGTGAAACGTGAAATGAATTAATTTCTTTTAGACACCGACATTGAAAATGAACAAATGACTGCAAACGACAGTGAAGCTGACGAAGAAAGCGATGCTAGTGTTTATGCCTACCGTGGAAACTACAGACGATATGTTGCACATGGTCGACGATATGTTGGACATGGTCGACGATATGTTGGACACGGACGTAGATATGTTGGACATGGACGAAGATATGTTGGATATGGTAAAGGTTATGGCCGTGGCGTAAGATACGGACATGGGAAATATGGACGCAAGGCCTACGGAGATGCGTCATACAAAGGTAGTTATACGTACGGTGGACGCCGATATGGTGGACACGGGCGAAGATATGTTGGACATGGTCGACGATATGTTGGACATGGACGAAGATATGTTGGACACGGTCGACGATATGTTGGACATGGCCGACGATATGGTGGATACGGTAAAGGTTATGGCCGTGGCGTAAGTTACGGATATGGAAAATATGGACACAAGGCTTACGGAGATGCATCATACAAAGGTGGTTACACGTATGGTGGACGTCGATATGGTGGACACGGACGAAGATATGTTGGACATGGTCGACGATATGGTGGACATGGGCGAAGATATGTTGGACACGGACGTAGATATGTTGGGCATGGACGAAGATATGTTGGATATGGTAAAGGATATGGCCGTGGCGTAAGTTACGGACATGGAAAATATGGACGCAAGGTTTACGGAGATGCATCATACAAAGGTGGTTATACGTACGGTGGACGTCGATATGGTGGACACGGGCGAAGATATGTTGTACATGGTCGACGATATGTTGGACATGGACGAAGATTTGTTGGACACGGACGTAGATATGTTGGACATGGACGAAGATATGTTGGACATGGACGAAGATATGGTGGATATGGTAAAGGATATGGCCGTGGCGTAAGTTACGGACATGGAAAATATGGACGCAAGGTTTACGGAGATGCATCATACAAAGGTGGCTATACGTACGGTGGACTTCGATACGGTGGACACGGGCGAAGATATGTTGGACATGGTCGAAGATATGTTGGACATGGTCGACGATATGGTGGTCACGGACGTAGATATGTTGGATATGGTAACCGATATGGTAATCGTGGATATGGATACGGTGGTCGTGGTTACCGCTATGGTCATAAGGTCTATGGAGATGAGCAATAAATTGATTTAAAAGAAATAGCTTAATTTGGTGTTAGAAAAATATATCATATTCATTTTACCTTTACAGTTTCTTTTTATTATTGGGACTTAAATAAGTTCTCCCTGGCTGTAACCATTCTCTTATAAAAATCACCCCTATTAAAAAATTAGGAAACTGTAAATATGTTGAGTGTTGCAAGCACTTAGATTGCTTAGAATGACTTTGAGTGAACATCGTTTGTAACTGGAATTTGAGTAAAGGTCGTGTGTAAGTGAATGACTTTAAGTGAACGTCGTTTGTAACTGGACTTTGAGAGAAGGTCGTTTGTAACTGAATGATTTTGATTGAAGGTCGTTTGTTACTGGATTTTTTCTTTCTAAACACGAGTAAGGTAATAGGGTAGGTTTTGAAAGCTACAAAACAACCATCAATGTAAATGGCTCTTTCCGTTAGCATGAATAAGGTACTGAAATTGGAACCCACAAGAAAATCTTTAACGGGATAGTCTGTGAAATTTTCTAGAAGATTATATTCTTTGCAGCCACATGGACATACATGTGCAGATTATATTCTTCAATTTCTGTTCTTATTTATTATGAAAATATCTTTATCATTACCTTACGATCTTTATTCCATGGAATTTAATGTGTTGGATGTTTTGTTGTTCTTTTCAAAATATAGCTAATTGTGAATTAAATTATAAGAAAAAAACATTTACTAAAAGTCAAAAGCTAAAGCAACAAGTTTTTTTGATCGCAACAATAGAGTTATCATTAACATTAAAACGGAAGTGAGAGTGACATGCTGCTGATAAAACCGAGTATTCATTAATTAACTAATTAAAAATGAATGACGATATTTTAGTTAAGATGTGGAGGGGCTGGGTATGCGTAGAAATTTAAATCGGTAACGTCAAGCATACATTAAAGGTTAAGCACGCTTTTACATTTACCAATTAGTCTCTCTTGAAAGCTTGTTGCTAATTTAATTTCACTTAATTGCAATAAAAATGGAATTTGTGAATGCCAACATAATTTCTAGTAAAACTTGGCCGCACGATAGTTAATGGTTAATAAATAAAGGAAAACTCATCTATCATATTATTAAGTCGCTTAAGATTTGAATAGTTCGTCAAGGCTAACTTTTATTGAACCATATGAAAACTATACATATAGAACTATGCAAGCAAGCTTGTTCTAAGATGTCTTCTACTTTGTAGGATTAGCACTGTGCATTGCCAGCATGAGTGTTCGCTAAGAACACGTTTACTACCAAGCACTGTGCATAGCTCTGTCCTATGCATTATGCTAGTGACACGTAGTACGATTGCCTGTGGCCTAGTTCGTGTAACTGGTTACAATACTGTTAACTACGAATTAAGAGTTTCGCGATTCAAACCCCAAACTACTCCTGCTGATAAGCTGTGATAAAGCGAATCAAGCTGGTCCTGGGATGTGTTTACATAATTCATGTTTAAATTACATACTTTTTATTCGTATTAGTATTATTCCCCCGATTCAAGGAGGGAGGGAGGGGATATCCCTACCCCGAGATTTTCGGTCTTAGGCTTCTAATTGTCTCACAGAATCCCTGTTAGATTGGCAGTAACTGCGTATTTGATCTATACGACGTTGATTTATGAAAAAAAACTAAAATTACATTACCAATTACGATCATCATCAAAATACAGCAGATTTAAGAAAAAAGATATTTTTCTTTTTTCCGCTGACAACATAAAATTCCGGTGATTATTACTACAGGATCCTTATGTAATATTTCTATTTATTTGCGCCCTTCCTACACTCTTTTAACACCCAACCGCAGTACTTTTTACGCTTCTTGTAACGCCACAGCACACAATATACCGTCAAATACACCAAATGCACCAAAACAAGTTTTATTTTTTTACATCTAAACATTTTGATGTCTAAGTGTGAGTAAGCATTCATATTTTAAAAAAAGAAAAATTTCAACCCGTTTCGTTGCATTAGCACTGCAATTAACATGAATGGAAGCTTTTCTTAAGCTTCATTATGACGACACAGAAAACGTGCTAACATTAGCAAAGATTAGTGCTGTCATTTTGTTCAAAGTTTGACTCAATTTGCACCAGTCTGTTCAAAATTATGAAGGCGGGGAATCTCCCCCCTCTCCCGCGGTCATAGTATGTTACAATATCCCGGAGCAAATAGTGTTAATGAACCACGATACCACGTCTTGCTGAAAGATTATAAAAGAGAGCAGTCATTGCTACGATACCGCGCAGATAAGTGTAAAGATGACCTAGCGACCTCATTATTATATACAATGAAGTAAAAGTTTTACTGGCCTATACTGAGATTTCACAATGAAGATTTAGAAAAAAAAGCGAATGTTTTATTCATTGCGATTGAGCTGATGAGTAGTACCACAAAACGATGATGAATTATAATTTATAACAATTTCTTCTTTAAAGGAGTTTTAGAGCATAGATCATGTAGAAATTAAAATCGGTCAGAATTTATCCTTAAGTAAAGGATCAAAATACTTCCTTGTGAAATTTTTCCCTGGCGAAATTATTTAAAAAACCCTATAGCCTTTCTTGCGTGTAGCTCTTAATCATTTCAAAAATGTATTTCTCTGGATTGATTGACTACAATTCCAGACATTTATTTATGTGAAAGGCTGTTTTTTTATTTTATTTTTTTCCGAAATGGCAAAGCGGCATCATTCAACCCATACTTCGCATCCAGTAGTCTGCAATTTTACTTTGACAGAAGTGTAGGCCGAGTAACCAAAGTGGAAAATGTTTAACCTGCACTCTTTGCAATGTCCGCCATTAAGGAAACAACTCACTCCATGACCCGAAAAAGATCTGTGAGAGGTCCGTAGTGCGTGTTACTTACATAGAAACATCATTACCAATAAAATCAGCAAAATTTTAAATTATTAGTTTTAGGGAGCTATAAATGTAAATACTTGTGTAGAATTTAACTCATGTAAAGTACCTAACCAAAAATAGAACTTTCATCCTGATAAACTAATTTTTAATGAATGAGTTAAAGAATAAGGAGAAATGCAAACTACGGTAGAAAACGAACCAACTCGTTTCAAGAAATAAATCCCCTTCGTAATTACTAATGATAAAAACCACTAATCAATTTGAACATTTTTTTCCTTATTTTTATTACTAATAATTAAGGAAACAGAAAAAACCACGGATAAAATTTTGATATAGTAATCGAGTTTCAATTTCCTATTTAATACGAAACCAGACATTCATTAATATATCATTGCTAACGCACTGTCTGATAAATTTAACCGCAATATCCGAGTAACAAAAAAAAATATTACTTACAGAAAACTCTGTCCTGTTTAAAAATTATGGCTATTAGATTACTAAAAGCAATCTTGAATTTTATTATAATTAAGAGGCTGCAAAACGAGGCATGCGACAAAATGCGTGTCAAATTACCAAAAGCCTACTGATTTATGCTAGTCGCAATATCAGTGAGAGTTTGGCCTCACTTACTGTGTTTCCATTTTTAAACTGTAACTTTAACTGGTGGAAGTTTTTGTGTTTCCGTGGCTTAATATACGTGATGTATGAATTGTTTAATGCTGATAAAAATGCTTGAAATAATGACCGCTTTTCAGGCATTTTTGAAAATATGAAAGCATCAAATAGTCAATACGCCACATCTGGTAGGCTTTTAGAGGGTTGCCTTCTGAATATGTAACCAAGGTGATTTAGTGTTGTTTTTTTTTCACTCATTCGCGTGTTTAAAACATGGAAATTACACATAAGCATTCATGCAAGGCTCCAGAAAACCAGGAAACTTAGAAATAAATATGTGCTGACGTCGGCAAATGTTGGTACAACGCGCGAAGCTAATATACAAATAAGGCACGTGAATACTTGGGGTGAGCGAACCTATCTGAACATATATATTTCAAGAGGAAAACACTTTTTAATGTGGAGGGTGGATAACTACCTTAAATGTTGATGAAGTGTTGAAGGTTAAAGTTGACATTCTATTATCAATCTAAGACGTCAACCCTAGAAAAGCTGTCCCTTAAAACCGGGAAGTTTATAATATGTGGCTTTCGAATCCCACTCTGTGTATAACCTTAATTAAGGATTCAAAGGTAGTACACACCAAGAGAGAAGTTTCAATTAACCGATGAATATACTTCGGATTTTTATTTTTGGTCGACATTTGTTGTCTGATTTTGTTAAAATCAATTAACATCACAAGACGATTAATTTTAGATATACGAAGGAATTCACTACTTTTAGTAAATAATCCTCATCAATCTACCGCCTTACCAATTGCCATGCTCTTAAAACATAAACATAGTATAAGCAATAAAGGTAATAACGCTAAACAAAATTACTTTGCCTTGCCTTGCCTTGCTACAGAGTTGCGCAATTTATAATGTAATTATACTCCTAAATTACTTAGAATGGTTCACTAATTGCTGAAGATCGCCCTGGTAGCCATGACTATATACACAGCAAGTATAGTAACATACATTTGATGAAAAAGACCCAGCCCACCCAGAAAAGGATAGAAATTAGTAACACACAGGACAATTCCTATGATAAAACGAATTTCACGCGACAGCAAAACTACCTATGACTTTCTCGTAACATATTGAAAAGTGAACGTGTATGAAAAGGTATGCAAGATGAGCGCAGAGAACACACGGTCTCAAAGGAACATATAACTAAAAATAGTACTTAAGACTAGTTGTTAGCCTGTGGAAAATATTTCAATTTTTTAATTTTTATTTTTAAATTCGCACGTTGTAGATCTTTCACACATTGTTATTCCGTGCACCTTGTTTGTATTTAAGCATGAAGTACTAAAATAACTTAGCGGTAGTCAAGTGGTCCCTGGAAAAATCCGCATTAAGTAGCAAAGTATAAAACTACACGTCTTTTGGCTGACATTTAGAAATTTAAGAGCTATCTTTTTATTCTATAGGAACATTTATTTTTTGTATGATTTCGCATGTTCAGATAAAAATATCACCCAGTTTTCTAACCATGTTTAACTTTAAAGCGAACCAATTATAAGATTTTAGCTACAAACATAGATTTAAAGTCAACATCCCTGGTGAAGCTTTATTTTTATTCTCTTAAAGGTTTTTTTCAGTGTCTTTCTAACTAGGTCTTTATTAGCTCTTTCTAGCTGAATAGTGAAAGTAGCAAAATGTAGTTTGGCTACAACAAAATTCTTAATCATTAATTCTTATGCTAAAGAAAGTTTTGGAGCTATACACCTTTTATAATTGGCCTGAAAACTTTCTCTACCAAAATAAAATTGCTTAGCAATTTTTCGCTGGACAAGAAAACAGAGGGCTGTTTTCTGTGTTTTGATTTGAACTGAAGTGGCGATAAAGTGCATTGCGCCTATACGCATGTGCGCCATTGTTTATCAGTACGAAAGGCACAGCCCGTTATCAATTTTTGAACTTTTACGGAAACTTATTTCGCAAAAATATTGACCAATTATTTTTGCCATGAAGGGATAACAACGGGTTGTAATCTAGGTTTTTACTTCCGCTTTTGTTGTAGAAAAGTTTTATTTTTTTAAATATATTAACCCAAAATACTATAATGGTGTGTGCGCTTCACTTACTTTACGACGTACGACATACAACATACATGTACTAAAGCGCTCCATTCGCATGTGTTACTCACTTTACGGCTCTTATTAAGCGCTCTACTGGGCGTTCAAGACCAGTCACACCGTTACTTGTGGCTTAGCGCACGTTTTGACACCCGTCCCCCTTGCTAGTAAGTATATAGTAGTAAAGAAGTATTATTGCTCACCTTTCTCGCGAAAATACATACATAAAAGTAATTAACGCATAATTTGGATGCGTTTTTCGAAACAAATAGCGAAAATAAAATAGTCAACAAACAAGAAAAAAAAAACACTTACAAACACATCTTAAAATATATCGTTCTTCTTAAAAATAATAATAAAATTTTTCGTCGAAATAGGCAACACAATGTTAATTGCATTTAACTTTGTGCGTGCCCGTATTTACAACAAAGAAACGGTATTTAGGGATCAATAAGAATTAGTTAGCCATGACTTTGTATAAGAAATATACAAAACCTTTCTTAACTGACCTCTTATATCCTCAGGGAAAGAAAAAACTTATAAGACAATTTGCAATTTGTAGGCAATGTTTATCCTTGTCCCCAGGGTGTCTTGGCCTTCATTACCCTGGCACAGGCTGGTCTCATGATACATGGCACAGACATACTGGACATTTTTTTAATATAAACTTGACCTCCAGGGCAAAATCTACGACAGAGGAAAAAAGTCACGATGTTTTATATTTTTGTAGATGAAAGCAAAATTGTCATAATAAAACTGATTTCACTTCATTCTTCTGACTTGGCTAAATCGTTTACTATTGTCAAAAGGTCAAACAACTTATTTAATGGCATCATTTTTTATGCGAAGACTTACCACTGTTTTTAGCTGTAAAGAAAGCATAAATTTTCCTCTCAATATGAACAACAATTTTCCCCATTTTTAAGGATAAGTTGCATTTATGCTGCTAAAATATTTGAAGTATTAAAACTGTATTCCTGTCAGGCTTAAAATGTAAACTTTTTTGGTCTCAATTAACATGTATATTAAAAATCAAGTTCAGTGGGCCTGGATAGGGTATCAAATAAGTTCATTATGTTTACGTACTATTTACGTGTTTAGACAACAAAGATTTTCTCAGAAATATGATGGATAATTAAATTACCCCACTGAGACAAGGTTAAAGACAACACAGCCTGCTTGTCACCAAAACCTTGATAAAAAGAAAGTTAGATATTGATTTGCAACATTGGGTGGACTCAAGAAGTAGAATAGCTCATCATCAACAAAATAAGAACATCTTCAGGCTTAAATCATTACATTCAAAACTAAGAACAACCTAAGTGCATGGGTAACTAGGGACCTCCTCAGACCAAATTTAGGCCAATGTTCCAAAGCTTAGTCAACTCACCCGGTTCGGAACTAACGGGTGGATGACGTCATCAAAAAACTTTAAAGCACAAGAACCTTTACATTTTTTAGTCAGCGTTCAAGATCTATACGATGAAGGCAACAGGTATAGAAATTTCTGATGCAGTACCCTTATATCTTCTTATACGTTCGTTAAAAGCACACGGTTCTATACATTTTCTTCTCCAGCGTTTTAAGCTCTACACCACGGAGGCAACACGTGAACAAATTTGCTACAAGGCAGTTTTTGACTTTTAACTAATTTTCTGAGAATGAGAATACTGCGATTTTTTTTATTTCTTTTAAACACAATATCTCAAGTTTGAGTAATGCTTACACCTTCAAATTTTTACTGCGTGTTTTTTTGCATGCAGTACTAGTGAATAAATGGCAATCAAGCCATTTTCTTGAGAATTTCAGTTAGATTACTTTAACAGAAGCAAACTAAGCATATGCAAAAATGGGTGAAGTTATTTACAACATAAGTCTGCAAAAAATCATGGCAAGCCAAAGCATCATCATCATAAGAAATAAGAAAATGACTTATGGTATATGTGACTGATCCCTATGACGTCATCAAATTATTTTTTTCTAAAATGAGTTTGCATTGCAAACTTGTGCAACTGCACTAAGTTACATCA
The DNA here is from genome assembly GCF_029227915.1 of Hydractinia symbiolongicarpus. Lineage (NCBI taxonomy): Eukaryota > Metazoa > Cnidaria > Hydrozoa > Anthoathecata > Hydractiniidae > Hydractinia > Hydractinia symbiolongicarpus. The sequence continues at coordinate 25,441,929 of NC_079876.1, forward strand.
CATAAGCAGAATTTGTTCCGCAAATAAGATATTACACGATACCAAAAAACCCAGCTTTTGTAAGGTTTATTGTCTAAACCACCTTTAAAACATACGTACGGTAAAAACAGGGGCGTGACCCTGGGGTTATGGTGTTCGATTCATAACCACAAGGTCCGTGGTTCTGTCCACAGCGCGGGCATGTTTAGCAAGTCACGGGTCAACCCATGCATTGAGAGGGAAATTGGTTAGGTAATGCCGGTGTATACCTAACATTGATAACAGCGTTCCCAACACTGGAGTATATCCTATCCTATGCGGAGCATCTTATAGACAACCGTTTAAAACAACATCATCTAAGCCAACATTAATTACCAAATCCTATTGGGTAAAACTGTGGAAAAATCAAAAACCTGTTTTCGTTGTCAGTAGTTTTTCCCTTTTTTCTTTTGGGTACAAAAATTAATTCCTGGATTTTGACTTGACGCAGATAAACTCAATTTTTTCTTGGATTTAGAAATATATAATAAGAATTGACCAATACAAAGCAGATTCAATCTCCTACACATTCTGATATCGAAAAAAGTCTCGCCTAGTATTTCGTTATTCTTTTTGAAAAGGAATAGCGCCAGAGAATTAGCCTTGAAATAATTCACTAAACGTTTGTGTTGGAAGGTTTGAGCTGTAGTGTGAAAAAATTGGTCAACTGAAGAACAAACTTGTTCTAATTGTGTTAAGCACTTTGCATTCATCCGTGTTTTTTATATTTTTATTACTAAATTAATTTTTCTTACAGTATTTTTTTGAAATTCTTATATGATTCTTATATTATTTATGTAAAAAGAGCAAAAAAATAAATAAATGATTCAAAGTTAACAAGGCCAGCGGCAGGAGAATGTTTTAAAGTACAACTTTAGCTGAGAAATTAAAGCTGTTACAAAAATTTTAGTTATATTACGAATGAAGCAGTATTCCTTATATTAAAATGAAATACTTTATTTCTTGCTCATACGAAATGATAATTGAAGTTAAACAATATTTTTGTCTTACGAGATAAATGGACGAAAATTAAACTAAATTAGAAAAAGTATATTCTTAACACAATGGCACGAAAAGCCAAAGAGTTAAAATAATACGAAAAAAGTATTTTTACCAACGTCTATTTCAAGAAATAAATAGCCACCTATGTCGAAGGGTAAGTAATCTTGCAAAAAAATCCTTAAATGACAATGAAAATAATCGTGATTTCATTACGGCGTTAAAAAAACTTAGTTTCAAGTCCAATTTCTCAACAAGACGTCCCTGAACATAGGTAGAAACTGCCATACTCTGCCGTTCCATTTATGTAACTTTTTATATTTTTTTAATACATAAAATTTAAAATTCACAGCTGTTCTCTACTGGGAGTAAATAAACTGCTGGATTAAATTCCATTCATTTTATCTTTTGTTCAAAAAGGGTGAAAATAATGCAAAATCATAATTTCCTGAATAAGAATTGAGTTTGCAATGTTTGGCTTTGGTGAACTGAATGCTTGGCTACATAAAATTCATTACAAGAACACAACAGGGAGAATATTCGAGACTTATTAAAAACTATAAATTCTACAAATTTTTGTGCAAGAAATGAACAAAAGGAAAACATTTAACTCCCAGCTACTTATTTGATTAAGCAAGTAACCTTTTTTCCTCAAAGATAAATAAAAAATGTCAAATTATGATATGTCAATATTGTAAAATTTCTTTGCCGCCAAGCCGGTAACCAATATTAAAATCTCGGCCCCTTTCCTTCTTAAACTGTACCTAAGGTATGTTTAGGTTTAAGATTACGTTCGATGTGGAAGAATATTCTAAACATACCGCCTGGTAATTGAGGTAATTTATAGAATTATCCTGAATTTTCAAAATAAGCGATTGACCAATTAAAATTTTAATTCGGGTTCTCCGTGCTAAATAATTAATCAAAAATAGCCAGCAAGATGTTTTTTTTGCATAAAAAGAGACAAAGTTGTATTGAATCATTTTTCATGAGAGCTCACGGCTGTTTTCGCGACCATCATCAGTAAATACAATATATACATAAAATTACGAGTTGATACACAACTAGTTATAAATAAACTAACCATATATGGTAATAAATCTTCTGAGACGAATAATTACAATTTATCAAAAATAAGTACTGGAGATGATGAAATGTGCTTGTTATGTGCAGGTTTGTCCCTATAGATCTTCAAGCTCTCCTTAATTTTTAAAAGAAAGTTATTGTGAGCCGATGTGATGACACTAAAATCGTTAAGGGAAGCTAAACCACAGAAAAAAGGGTGTTTCTTGACGGCAGATAACTGAACACTTTGAACAGGCTTACCGGTCACCGCGTAAATTCCCACATGTTCAGAAACGATTTTGCCTCTTTTTATAGATGTTTTTGCTAGAAAAATCAAATAATGCTGTGTGGGAACATAACTTATATTTTTAGAATATTATAAAGGCGGGACAAGCAACAATTGACGTCACTGGTGCATGAAACACCAGATAAAAGATTAAAAAAATAATTCCGTTTGAAGTAATTCAAACATCTTCCCCTTTTAATTTCAGATAATCAGTTATGATAAATTATTATTTTATCCACTCGAGCGATGTTTTGTTAATTATTCAGACGTAAATCTGTCCAAAATTATTTTTACGTCATTCGAAACGAGAAAATAAAATTACACTTTAACTTCTCTTTTGTGTAGTTTACTTCCTTAACCTGTCATTTTATCAAAGTCTCAATCTATATTCAAATCAACTGTTGCATCTTAAGCACAAAATGGCGTCAATAGTCGCACATGGACGCAACAATATCGACAAGCGTCGCGTTATTATTTAAACCATTTCTCTTTTCACTGGCTTTAGAATGCAGTTGATACGCTGATAAGTTGCGGCGTAACGTAATGTTTTGATTTTGCATCGAGAAGTAACGTAACAGGCTAACGTCCTTGGGGATTCCATCCTAACGGTTGGCTCTTCCTCCTGTCCGACTGTAACTATGTTACAATACCGCTGCAGATACGTCTAGTATTGTTCTAACTTGCTTGCCTGCCACAAAAGCCGGTTAGCAGTCAGTAGACGGCACCAAATGATCCAACAACAATACATTCAAAGTGCACCGGAGTGGGGACTCGAACCTGAAACCTTATGAGTACCAACCGAATGCGCTAACACCACAACAACAACATTGGACATGCGCACACACATGCACAGGCAAAAAAAAATCGCGACGATCGAAAATATTAGGTAAATATTAGTTAGTTACGATGCATTTTCAATCTTAAATCCTAAAATCTATAAGCGTAAAAGTCAATTTAGCCTATGTGTTCCTTCTTTTCTTGCCTTTTAGAATGCGCGCATATACTATCTTTGTAAAAATTCGAAATTTATTTGTAGAATTCTGATACATACTGAGTTTTTGTATTTATCACCTAGGTGTCAAAGATTTATTTCCTATGCCTTCCTTATATCTTTGAGAAAACTGATAAAAAGTAACATATGATAAAAAACGCTAAACTTCCATAAGAATTGTACCTTATTAAGCTGAATCATTATCCAATCGTCATTTAATTCGCCCGTTGTAAAATCTTTTATTTTCGGTATTAATACACTTTTACCGTCGCCTTGTTATTTTCTCTTATGGTTTTAAAACAAAGGAGAAAATGACTCAGGAATTTTTATAAGCAGATTGGAAGCGGAGAATAATCTTCACAATGAACAAAATATTATATCATATAAATAAGTTATGAGTATTTTAAACGTTTTTTCACAAACAGAAGACCTGAGATAAAAAAAATGAACTTCACTAAACAATAAGTGGAAATGTTGCGTGAAAGTTATTTAAAAGAAGAAAAGCATAGAAATGGGAGAACAGATTTGTTTTTAAAATGATGCAACTCTAATAGATAAAAGTTTGACAAAAGTAAAAGAAAAAAGCGCAACTTTTATTCAGGTAACCGTTACAGGAACATCATAAAAACTTGATTTGTTGGTGTTTGTACGTGTTTATAGTTTGAACAGGTTTTAAAAATAATATTCTTTTAACTGAAGCAGCCAAAATGATGTTTTCCAGTAGGTCAGTCCCAAACTAAAGTTTTTTGGAACGAAATTTTTATATCCATTTATAGTCTAATTTTTTTGTAGTGAAGTTAAAAAATTCGCAATTCAACTCTATTCCTTCTAGAATGATTTTCAGGGTCAAAACTTTTCTTAAATTTAGAAATTCCCTACACGATTATTTAAAAACATATTGTACTAGGACTTGTTTACTTGAAAATGATCGTCGAACAACCGAAACGTCGTAAAGTGTAATGAATATTACTTGTTTAATTCCCTACACGACTTTTATTTCACGGTGAGTTCAAACATTCACTCCGGCAAAGTAATGCGTCATATTTTATTTACCTGCCTGTTTTTGTTAGCACGTCAACAGCAATTGCTTTGTTTCAATGTTAATTAAGATGGCTCGTAAATAAACCGTTCATTGTATCAGTTGCAGGGAAAGTTTTTAAAATTTAGAAAAATTAAAAAAAACAAACAAAGAAACATAAAAAGAGAAAAAGAGAAAAAGAAAAGTCGATTGATTGATTATTAATTTTTTATTTTCTTATTTTTTTTTATTTTTCATTTATTGATTGATTGATTTCTATTTACACTATTTTAAAAAGGCCATGAAATTTAATTACAACCTGAGATATTCTTACCTTCTCATATGTCAGGCTTGAAATTGGTATTATATTTCGGGTATTTGGGTTACTTTACATTACAAATATTTGCGATCCAAGTAATGTACAACATTCGCAGAACGTCCACAGTTGATTCTGTAAGAAATATCTACCTTAAAAAATGTCCATGTTTATTGAGGGTTTTCTGCAGTAAAAGAGAAGGCAGAGAAAGTCAGTAAAATTTCAGCCTTGCTATTGTTCTAATTTTGGTCTTACTTTTCAGTCATTGCAAGCATCAGGTCTGAATAAGATTGTTCTATCAAAAAGTGTACATGTTTTAGTTGTTTACTTAAGTTTTGGTAACTTAGCTTGTTTTGTTTCGTTTTGTTTATTTTCTTGTTTATTCTCCATGAAGCGCGGATGGTCTCACTCACCCAGAGAGATGTAATAAATTATTGTATTATTTAAAATTTGATATGTGGCCACGCCAGCTTTGTGCTCATTGGTTCATTGTAATTCGGGGTTTGCTATGAGGTGGAATGGAATTTTAGGGATTTGCTGTAAAATTTATTTGCGTCTAAGCTCTCGTTTGAGAAAAAACTGAACATGTTTGTTATGTATTTATTTGCTTGCTTTCCTTCTTTAAACTGCTTTTTATGACGATGTTACTAGGCAACCAGACGCAACGAACAGTATGTATCAACTCAAAAAGAAGACAGCCAATATTAAAAAAGATTTCTTCTCACGTTTGTTTGACAACAACAATAACCATGACAATATTTCTGCAACACTAGCTGCCTCTGAAAAGGCGCGAAAAGCAAGTGAGACATGTATCGAGGAGGTAAATAAGACGATAAAAGAAACAAAGCATGATGACGGTGCATTGATTCAACGTGTAGATTTGAAACTTGCAAAACTAAAGAAAGAAGTGGTATGTTGTCGTTTCTTTTGTTTTTTATTTCCTGTTTTGTTTTTTTGACTAAATTTGCTTTGATTGCCAATTATTCGAATTATCTTGCAGCACTGCTTGGACGAGCTATCGAGCTTTAACACTACGTTTTAACACTTTTTCACTGGCATAAAAATTGTTCTTTTGTGAAATTGCCTCGAACTTATTATTTTAATTTTTAATCGGAATGTATTCAAGTAAAAAGGGCATCAATAAATTTAACCGTAATTTTATGTCAGGAAAATACCCATATTGTCAACTTTTACTGCACATCCTTTTAATCTACATCTGCTACTCAAGCCCAAACAGCAAGCGTGAGAAAAACCCAAATAAATACAAAAAAATAGGTTACCAACAATAATTTTCTACCTTTGATTTAAACACACGATAAATTTCTCAATGTTTCCAGGTTCGAAGATGGACTTGGAAACTTGAATTATTTGGCTAGATCCCAAACCTAAAAAGAAATTAATGTTTGCTAATGTAATTAGTCTATGATACGAACTTCGTAGAAACTGCACCTAGCATATTTTTAATGTTTTTTTACTTGACTTTCTCTTTCACAGTGTAAAAAATGTCATTTCCCTAAAAAAAGATGGACATAATTGTAGTGTTAGAGAGATTTCACGTTATAGCAGTGAACATCATATGATTATATTTGGGATTAAAAAAACGTGGCTGTATAAAGGAATTTAATTCTAGGCGTGTCTGATGCTTCAGAATATTTCATTAATTGACAAATTTTTGGAAGCCGATGGTTCGCTGCGTCACCTTCAAAACGTTCAGGAACTAAACATGCGTACCAAAGTTCGACCGTATACCATCGCTTCCGATACAATATATACAAAAATCAATTCCTACACGCGTTTGCAAAAATGTGAAAGCTGCCATGAATTATCGCAATTTCTCGAGTTTCCAGATATTGAAAAGAGCATAGCGATGCGTAAACTCTCGATACGCAATCGATTTTTATCGAGTAGTTTACGAAGATATATTGTCAAAGAAGACTTACTACATTCTTTTGGTTGTGACTTACTTGAAATGTTCGAAGGATATCGAGCAATGTACGATTCTGATATCGATTCAGGAAATGGAGAAGATGTGTTTGCAGACGATAAAAATAGTTTTACCAATGCTTTTCAAAATGAACAAATGATAATGGCATCAGGCATCGATCCAAATAATGTCAAAGAAATGAAACTCGCACATTGTCAAAGAAGTGTCGAAAGTAAATTTGTACCGAAAAAAATTCTAGGAACTGGTCAGTATATTTTATTTTTATTCTATGGTCTTTATTATAGACCCATTGAAGACCATTATTTGCCAGGGTATCATCCAGAAGTGGAAGGAGGGCTGGCATTGAAGTGGGTTAATGAATTTTCCCAATATAATGTGAAATTGGATACCAATGCAAACTTATTACAAGTAATAAAACTATATTTCGTTGGCACGAAAATTTATCTCCAACGTAATTGGCAAAAAGTAGCAAGATATACATAATATTAGGAATGCGATTCTCAATATTAGAAATGTGATCCTCAATATTCGAAGTGCATTTCTCAATATTAGAAGATAAAAAATATTTTTAAAAATTTTCATAATGGCGGAAAGTGGCGGAGTTTAAATGTTAATCAAATAGTCAAGAAAGTGTTTATAATGAACAAGATTCCAAATACATCGCTAGACATCATCAAAATAGAAGTCCTTTCCTCTTTTAAAAGTTTTATTATTCTTTTTGAATATTTTACCTAATTTTTCCATTCTATTTCATGTAATGCATATATTACCATATTTCTTTCTATCTTATAAATTTTTAGTCTATATTTTAAGCCTTTATTAAACCCATTCGATTCCCACGTTATATTTATTCCTTTTGATTATCTCACAGGAAAGAAAAGCGGTGACGATTTCCATGATGTTCCATTCCATAAAAGTAATCGGATAAAAGAGGACATTGCAGTGGAAATTGCTCAGATAAATCCAGTCATTGGATTGATCAATGAAAAGCAATATTCCCGACTTGATTTCAACACATATCGATCGAAATCTGAAACAGGTGTGTATTATTGTTTATCTTTTTATTATTTCATTCAAAAATTACTTTAAACGAAAACCAAGGACAGAATTGCTTATAAAAACAATTTATGATCAAAATTCATTCCTTTTAAATTAGGAAGACAATCGCTTTTTTAACGGCCATCTTTGTATACTAGTATATTTTTTTAATCATTCTAGCGCTAGACCTAGATAGAAAATGCCTTACTGTCTACTACTGTCCCACTGAGACCTTAAATTTTAATACTGGGGTTGGCCGACCCTGAGAAACGATGCTCTTATGGTATAAAAAAGTGTTTAAAACAAGAATTTACCATAATACACGTTTCTTGTTTTAAAAGCTTTTTTATAATTGACATTCCGTTTGTTTCTGTAACAATTTTATGACATCTGATGATGTTTTTTTCACAAAAAAGAAAAAAAATTCATCAAAGAAAAGATTGTTTGTTTTTGCATGTAATTTCCAACCAAAGAGCAATTTATAACTAACCAAAGGCCAGTTGTGTATAGCCAGTCGTGTTTCAAAGCTTCCAAAAAAGCGTTGTATTATGGTAAATGCTCGTTTTAAACACTTTTTGTGCCATGCTTCCCACTTGGTAAACAAACCAACGTACACTCTCACAGCGTCTTCATGTTTCAGATATAAAGAATGCAAGTTGCAAAGCTGATGCGACATCTTTAACCATGGCAACTGTTATGACCAGAAGAACTCTCACTCGTAGTGTATCTTTCGATGAAACTGTGTTGGTTAATGGAGAAAGCAAAATCAGTATTAGCGACAACTGGCGGGACAAGCAGCCTTGTATTTTAGAAGGTAGTGCAAACTATTATAAAATAAATGACAAAGAATGGCTTCATGATAAAAAGGAAATTATAGCAATCGAGACTGAAGTAGTTTCTAACGAGATAACTGGTGATGTTTTGAATGAAAAAGGCGATAGATCTACCATGCCTTGTCAAAAGACAACCAATGGCGAAAATAGCAATGATCGTGTGTTTACCCAAAATACATCTGCATCAACATTTCCTTCGGAAAAGTGTGATCTAATGGAAATAAATCAAACAAAAAATATAAATAAAGATGAAATGCAAAACGAAATAAAAGAAAAAGGAAAGATCAATGCAGATGGAAATGATTCGAAGAACAAAGCATATATGGCTGATTTGAAAACTCAATTTGTTTCTGACATTGAAATTACAAGTTTTAAGAAACACGATGAGAAGAAAGTCACAGGTAGAACTAAAAACATGGCAACGAACAATGATGCCAAGGACATAGTTGGGCCAAAAAAATTTAAGGAACAGCCAACAAAATTAGTCAATGCTAAAAAATCCACTATGAAAGTACCGTCAAAAGAAAAGATCGTTAGACAGACGGCTGAAACACTTAGTAGAAATGAAGAGGTAAAAACGTTTAATACAGTTACATCTCAAAAGCAATCATTGCCAAACCAGAAACATTTACAGAATGGTGTCCAGCAAAAAATACTTGCTTTGGAGGAGAAAAAGAAACGGAATGACATAAACAATATTACTCAGAGAACACCGACAAAGACCATCCTATCAATCCATAAGGCAACCGCAGAAAGTCAACATGAGACGGGTGCAAAAGCAGAAGGTAGCTTATCACTTGAACGTAATGAAGAAATACTGTCAGCTTATAGCTCTGCACAACTTGGTTTTGCCAAATTTAAAAGCATGGAAGACTTATGTACGGGTGACGGTAATCAATCTAATTTAAAATTAAATGACCGTGAAGTTTCTAAAGGTTTGGCATTGAAGAATAAAAAAATTGAGATGCATAATTTGGATAGTGTATGTGATGAAAAGGATGACCAGTATAAACTTTATGAAGCTTTGGTAGTTCGAGGAGAAGACGGTGGGTTTACTTCTATGAGAAAGCAACATGATGTGACAGAACAAAAATTTGATTCAACAAAATCGAGTTCTAACGAATCTGACTTGGTATCAAGAAAAGTGAAAACCTCTGAAAGTGGTGCAGCAAAGAAGAAAACATCTATTACTGCACCAAACAAATCAGTCGCTAATAATAGTGCAAATAGAAAAAACAGTAAGTTTAAACAGGTTACAGCCCCTTCCAATTCGACGAGGGCTGGAGGTAAGGATCTTGTAACTAAAAAAACAACGACAACAAAGCAAAGCTCCTTGAAACAGTGTAATCAAATTCAGGTTAAAAGTAGTAAAACTGCAAAGATAAATTCGACCAAAGAAGGAGTTGCATCTCGCATCATAAAGCCAGCCTTAAAGGAAAGTTACAGCAGGACACAAACAAAACAAAAAGCAACTACGGAAAGAGTAAAAGCAACATCAGCAGCTTCGGCAAAAGACAAAAAGATATCTACTGATGGCTATAACTACCACTTGCCTCAAAGTTTAAAAACAAAAAAGCAACAGGCGAGTAGTAATTCTAGTGATTCAAAAGTAACAAATCATGTGCATGGCTATTTGTCTCTTAGTGGTGCGAAGAATAAAGATTTTCATGCACGAAGCAAAATAGTTTCAAAGTAACCGAAATACAATGTCTAAAGATGACAAGTACAGACAATATGGCAGTTATGAACGCAGTAAGGAAGACATGTTAAAGATATGCTAGAGATGTAGTCAAATTTAACTGTAAAAATTAAAAAAGAAAAAATACAAAAAGAAAAACATATTTAAAACAAGAAGATCATGCATGGTACAAGAAGATGTCAAATTAGACCAACTCGTAAAAGATACGCCATACGAATAATTTATTGGGGTAAGATAAAGAAACAAAAATAATAACATCGATTTCACCAAAACAAATTGCAGTTGACGTCAGAAATAAAATAGAGTATTTGACACAATGTGTTTTATAAAGATAAAATGTTTTAGATTAAAATAGATTGATTATTTACTTATCTAAAGGCTTTCCATCTCTTTAAAAATACCGTCGTCTGTCTGTTTGTTTGTCTGTTACTAAATCGCCGATTCCGCTCACGAGCCACAAAAAACAAATGCTCCAAGATTTCGAGGCAGCATTCCAAAGCCAGCTAGCTAGCCTTAGTTATAACTATTCAGTTTTGTATAAGAGATGTTTATCTTGGCCAACGTTATGCATTTTTGTCCTCCTAACACTGGCTAAAAAGTGAAACTATCCAAATGCAGTTTGGCTACACCACAATTCTTAATCAATAATTCTCATGCTAAATTCAGTTAGATAATGAAAACTTATTCAACAAAATAAATTTGTGAGTGCTTTTTATATCTGAATGGGTTACCTGCAGGCTATTTTCTGTGTTTTTATTTAAATCCAAGTTGCGATAAAGTTATTTTGGAAAAGGGTAATACGCCTATTCTTTAAAAGTGCCTTTTATATCTGTAATTGGCTAGAACAAGTCATGTGATGAAATAATGCGATTTAATTTATAGTCAAATTCCTTTGCGCAGGCAAAACTACGGTCATAACCGTACACAAAACTTTCTATGTAGCGGACACTCAATTACATTACCGCTAAATTGAAATCAAAAATCGTTGCGGTCCTGTAACCGACCACTGACCTATGTGAAAGAATTTTGAACTTTGCGTGATATGCTTGTAAATACCTTTGTTTTTTTAAAAAAACAATAAAATTAAGAAAATCGCGATTAAAGTGAAGTCAAGTCCTCCCGCCAAATAAATCATTTTCAGTTGAATAAATACAAACCAAGGAGATCCGCTCGTTAATGTACAATGAATAA